>NC_057811.1:15289202-15313421 GCF_018294505.1 Triticum aestivum
GGAGCGGGGCGGCGGCGTGCGGCGCGGAGCAGAAGCGGACGGAGCGGGGCGGTGGACGGACCGGAGAGGAGGCGAACGGAGCAGGGCCGGAGAGGAGGCGGACGGAGCGGGGCCGGGCGGAGGATGGACCGGAGGCGGAGGCGGCCGGAGAGGAGGCGGGCGGGGTCGGGGCGGCCGGAGCGGAGGCGAACGTGATGGGGCAGCGCAGCGGTAGGCGGCGGCCTAGGCGGGGTGGAATCAGTGGTGGGGATCTGGATCTACGACGGGGCGAGACCTTAGAATGTTAACATGTAACTCTTGCAAACTATTTCAAAAGCCCGTGGCAACGCACGGCCAGTCTACTAGTAATACATAGTCCTTGACACGTACAAGTAAGCACACCCTAACGCACACACAAAAAACTAGAAAAACAAAGAGCACTCTAACAAGTAGTAAAATACAAAGTGTTAGAGTTGTGTCGAATATTATTGTACAAAGTAGGTTATAGTTGCACTTGGTTTTTGAACTGTGTGTAGACAAGGTAGTAGTTGTGTCCTAATAGGACACTTCTATCCTAGGCCTTTCATATATATCGAGGGTTGACACACGATGTAACCTATGCCAACATAATAGCACATGCACGCAGGGGAGGCGGTGGCGCGTGCTGACGTCCGGGTGGCCGGTGTGCGGTATTGTAGCGGTGTCACGGGGAGTAGCGCCCGTAGTCAGGCCCCGGGGATGTAGTCATGATGGTGAACCTCGTTAACAAGTCTTGGTGATGTGCTTGTGTGATTGCTTGATCCTCGGTAGATTGATGGTGCGCTTCGGATTCATTCTAACCAGTAGTATCATGAGCAAGGTTTTGAAGAGGTTTTGGATCGTTGTTGATCAAGAGGAAAAGCTCCGATGGTCGGTCTTGAAGAGAGGCGTCGTGTTCTATTCCGATCTACTGACGGTACGCAGCAGATAAGGTCTGATGTGAAGGTCAGATGGTCGTGACACGGAGGCCAAAGCAGCAGGTTTGGAAGCAATCGGAAGCAACCAAGGCAGCGGCAGGTCGGATCTGAAGCAGCGGCGGCTAGGGCACGGAGCGCAGCGAGCGTCGCAGGAGGCAGTCACCAGGGCGGGCCAAGGCGTGGAATTTTCTGCGGGACGGCTGTATTTTGGTTTTCTGCGGGACGGCTGCAGGCCCAGGTGCTGGGTGGCCGAGAAGGTAGCGGTGCTGCTGATCCTGGACGTGTACGTCATGTATACGTGTGCCTTGCTTGGTGTTGTGCAGACACGTGGTTTGTTTTGAGAAAACAAAGTGTTGCTAGGTCCAACACGTGTGCACAAGAGTGGTTTGGCATGGATCGAAAGGATTTGATTCTTTTCTGCTAGGTGCGCGGAGAAGCTAATAAATCAAACACGAGCATAATAATTTGCAGACGAGGGACTTGTCAGATTCAAGTTTGCATGAAAGTTTTGCTAGGTTGGTTTGATCAGATGGCTTGGAGCGTGTGGAGAGGCAACGGAGGACGTGGACAAGCGTGTCATGTGGATCATGCATACACAGGGCGTCAAGCAATGCATGGAGAAGTGCGGGCGACACGACGCAGGGTGGAGCATGGTTGTAGTCGGATAATTTCGGCTGGGTTGGACTGGACAGTGACAGTCTGACGGATCGGCAGGGATGTTGGTCAAAGCAGAAGACGGCGGTGATTTCAGTGATGACGGCATAAGCGCGTGATGCTGATGGTGGTCGAATTCTGGGGCGTGGAAACACGTGGTGCATACCTGAGGGCTTGTGCGGCTTCGACAGACTATGTCGCGGGGTTGATTCAAGATGGTGCACACATGAGAGAGCTTGAAGTCGACGGGGCGCGGGGTAGCATGGCCAGCTACATGGAGTCATGTTGAAGGTGAAGCTGGAGTCTGATGGATGACTACACTCTGTGCTGATGGAGGGGCTATGACGTAAGAATTCGGACAGTCGAAGCCTATTTCAGCGGGATAGCGAGAGACACATGGTTCAGACTAGTTACCAGTGGTCTGATGGAGACGTGATACTCGACATCGGTTAGTGATGATCGATGGTTCTCTGCAGTGGGGGTTAAGTGGTGTGGGTTCGCGACCCTTGAGACTCGATCGGGACAGCAGAGGCTCGACGCGGTGATAGCGGCGAGGTATGCGGTAAGCACGGGACACAACGACAGGCCAAGGCACTAGTGGTCAGACATGTGGTCAGACAAAGTGTGCAGGGGTGCTGAAGCAGTGTTGGAGAGTACCGGATTCTAGTTGGTGACTGGGTCTATCGGTGCCGGTTGATGGACAGGAGTTGACCATGGAGAATCTGAGAAAGTCGCGGAAAGTCTGAAATTGTCAAAAGCTGAGAGAGTACATGGCCGTATATTCTGTGGTTTTCAGTGCACATGGCAAAGTGCGGATAACAAATACAGAAGGAGGCGGAGTGCTATAGTTGTGGGACATGCCAGAGACTATCCGGAATAAGGACGAGACAACTGTGAATTTGACTCATGATGACAAAGGGCGACGGTGAAATTTCTTCAAGTTTTAGACAAGGAATCAAGAAAGAGCAGTGACGTTGAGTTTAGGTAACTCCTATATGTAGCATCCAATATGTAAGTTGTTCACTTTCATGCAGACAGTGGTCGGTGTGTGATGGCGTTGAGTGGATACTCCAGAAATTGGGAGCCCAAAGTAGAGTAATGAAGAACTTAATTTTTGCTCGAGTGCTGACTGTGAAGAGGACGAAAAGGGACTACAGTTGCAGGTGGAGTCACATGGAGTCTAGGAGTAGCAGCAGTGCTCATGGTGTATCTCAAGTGCAATGTACATGGAAGTTCGATGCATGGATGAATTCAAGGTGCTGGAGAATATTCGCCAAGGTAGAGTTGTTAGAGTTGTGTCGAATATTATTGTAAAAGATAGGTTACAGTTGGACTTGGTTTTTTAAACTGTGTGTAGACATGGTAGGAGTTGTGTCCTAATAGGACACTTGTATCCTAGGCCTCTCATATATATCGAGAGTAGACACACGATGTAACCTAAGCCAACATAATAACACAGGCACACAGGGGGAGCCGGCGGCGTCTGCCGGCGCCCGGATGGCTGGTGTGCGGTATTGTAGCGGTGTCACGGGGAGGAGTGCCCGTAGTCGGGCCCCGGGATGTAGCCATGATGGTGAACATCGTTAACAAATCTTGGTGACGTACTTGTCTGATTGCTTGGTCCTCGGGATATCCCTCTAGTAGCAGCACAAAGAAAGAGGAAGAACGGCAACCGAAAATCATACCGACGAAAAAGGAAAAATCTTTGTCTTCACACAACCACCACCCATCCAAGGCCTAAACCGGTCAGTAGACCTCCAGACACCATAGCCCGCGACCTCAACGAAACCCGGGGATCTTCGACCCCGCTGGCTCCTAGACGAATGCAAGAGCCCCACCTAATCGCGAACGGAGCCCGAGGAAACTTATTCAAACGCGATGCCGCCGCAACAGCCTCAACATCATCTCCTTCAACACTAACCCTATTGAGAACCCATCCGATGCACAGCTCCGAGGTTCCCCCTCCCTCCCGCTATCGGAGTGGCCGGCGAAGGGAGAGGGAACCAGTGGCAGCGCCGACGGCACTCGAACGTGGTCGCCTCCTTTTGTCTGTGTACGAGTAGCAATGTGGACATGAGTCGTCCATCCTATTTTAGCTAGGTAGTGCGTCTACACGTTCCAGATTTTGGAAGCTTCTAATTCTTGGTTTTTAGTTTTCTTTTTTTTCATTTATCTGTTCATTTTCCTTGATTTTTTGAGGATTTTTTCTTTTAAAAAAAGTTTAGAAAATTTCAGAAGTGGTCGTGCTTAAAAGAAAAAATCTTCCTTTTAGGGGAAAAATCAAGATCTCAAAAAATCAGAATTTTTAAAATTGTTCAAAAAACTTAAAAAAATTTGTTCACAAAACATTTTCTAGAAAATGCGCATGTTTTTCATAAAAATGTTGTAAAAGTGGCAAAAAATGTTTATTTTTCTTAAAATTAAATAGTTTTCGTGTTTGTTTTTGAAACCATAATAATTTTCCCGTTTTTATAGAAAAGAAAGTAAAAAAACATCCTTAAAACAAGTAAAATTAAAAAGATCTAGTTAAATCACTAAATACCAGCGGACGACAATGTCACTGCTAGCGGACGGAATGGTCCGACCCATAGCGGACGTTCTATGATTCATTCCGTCATTTTGACGCACAGAGTGTCTTATAGGAGCTCTCCTCGCGAAGAGCAGTGAATAGGGCCACTGACTCTGTACATTTTAAAACCAAGCTGATAGAAACCAAATCGAGCCTATTTTTCTTTGGTTAATACGATTTTTTATTTATGGTATGGTATAGAATCTAGATAAGGATGAAGAGGGACCTTGGGCGGCGCATGGACATCACACGAAACGTGTCACCAGGGAGTGTCAAAACCGTTGTTTGTTGGAAAAGTCCAAAATAAACCTTAATTTGTAGGCGAAAGCTAAATCGAGCCTGAACTTCTAATCCTCGAAATCAGCACACCAAACAATCTGATCCCCGTCTATTTTAAACCTAGAGCGTGTTTACAGGGATTGTCAACGTGGCATCAGATTTCAAAACATGTTCCACATTTTCTTGAAATTTTCAATCATTTTGAAATCAGAATATTCCTAAAAGCATAAGAATTCCAATTTTTTTTGCAAAAATGTGAACAACTTTTTGGAATTATGAACAGTTTTTGAAACCTGAATAAAATTTAAAGTGCAAAAAAACTTTCAAAATTTGTTCCAAGTTTTTAAAAAATTAGAAAGTGTTCGCATTTTAAAATTTTGCTCAGGTTTCAAAATTTATTCACATTTTTTAAAAAACTTTATGTTTAAAAATGTTCATGTTTTAAAAAATTGTTCTCAGTTAAATTTTTTGTTCATGTTTAAAAATTTGTTAGCGTTTAAACAATGGTTCATGTTTATAAAATGTCCGGGGATTTCAAAAATGCTTCATGTTTTCCAAATTTGTTGTTGCTTTTCAAAAAATGTTCATAATTCCAAAAGTTGTCCACAACTTTGCAAAAATGTTTCTAAATTGAAATATTGTTTTTTTGTTTCAAGAATATTTGGATTCAGTATTGTTGATAATTTTCAAGAAAATGTTTTTGAATTTCGACACCATGTTGTGTGCTTAAATATTTTCGCGCTTCTCATTTATCACCAACAGTCATCAGTTAGAGTGGTTAGCCGGAGTTGTTCAGCAGCGTTAGATCACAAGTGTGATTCCCTGTGAGTCTTACATTTTTCGGTATTTTCAAGCCGCGCACTACATAAAAGAAAAACTCAATTCGCCCTGGTGGGGCGGCCAAGTTGCCTCCTGCCGCACCCAATGATCTCTGCTGCCACCTCGACAATCCCTTCGAAAACCCACTCAGGGTTTAAACTAGGCCGGAATAAGAGTTCAGTGTGCTGATTTCAGGGATTAAAAGTTTGGGGTTCAATTTAGCAATCGTTTACAAGTTTAAGGTTTGTTTCTGATTTTTTTTTCCTTAGATCTTTGCCTCAATCTAACAGCGCGCGAGCGACCTGCGGAGGGTTCGGCCGGTCGACCGGACCGAATCGTTTCCCTTATTCTTTTTTTTTGGTGGTGTCTGCGACATCGTTTCCCTTAATCAAGTTGTGCGTTTTCGACGTCGACTGGTCGCTCATTTTTTGTTTCGATCCCAATCTTTCTTGGCAAGAAAAGTTGAAAAGTACGAGGCGGCGCCCTGGTCAATCCAGAACAATTTTTTGTCTCCGTTCAACGCGGACGTATCCTAGCCAGCTAATTGTAAAACTACCATACGTTCTCGGTTGGCCACTACTGCCGCCTCTCCTGACCACAGAACCTCAGAGCACCAGCCGTGCGCGTGCAGCGAGCGAGTCAACTAAGCCATGGAGGAGAACGGCGAACGCCGACGTGAACGGCGTGTCCCTGCACGTGGCCGAGCAGGGCCCCGCCGACGGCCCGGCGGTGCTCCTCCTACACGGCTTCCCGGAGCTGTGGCTTTCGTGGCGCCACCAGATGGCCGCTCTTGCCGCGCGCGGCTTCCGCGCCCTGGCCCCCGACCTCCGCGGCTTCGGTGACTCCGACGCTCCGGCTGACCCCGCCGCCTACACCGTCCTCCATGTCGTTGGCGACATCGTCGCGCTCCTCGATCACCTTCGCCTCACCAAGGTGCGCCCTTCTCTGCACCACTCTAGCTTCGTTTTTTTTTCCATCGGCGGCCGCCGCGAGTGACGCGCTGACTCCGGGCGCCGGCGCAGGTGGTGGTAGTGGGGCATGACTTGGGTGCGCAGGCAGCGTGGCATCTGTGCCTGTTCCGGCCGGACCGGGTGCTTGCCATCATCGCGCTGGGGGTGCCGTACTTCCCACGCTCCCCTCGACCAGTGACGGAGATGTTCGCGGCGCGTGGCGATGGGTTCTACATCACGCAGTACCAGGTGACGCTACCCTATATATTTTCACCATCCATCGTTTTCTTTTGACAAGGTCATGGGGGAAGCAGATGATGAACTTTTTTGAGAGAGAAGAAGTAGAACAAGCAGATGATGATTCGAGGGGGGCAATTGGTTGACGAATGTCTTATAACTCTTAACTACTGTGCTAAGACGAGATTTAAATTTGTTAGTTGATTGATACTCTATGTCTTATTAAAATTTGAAGAACGAACTTTCTGTTAAATATATTTGCAAGAGTAATAGTTTTCCTCCAAAATTAGAATAATATATTTCACAAAACTAATAGTCTCGCAAGAGAGATTTGATGATCTGGGCACATACACTAAGTTAGCCTTCATATTTGCACCAAAATTACAGGGTTTTTTGTGGGTCCAAAATTACAGTTTCAGCCGCAGGGTGGCACTAGGCATGGCCGCATGGCATAGTTATACCTTGTGGTTGTGAACTTATAGTCATGGTCTATATGTATCTAGCACCATAGCTGTTGCAAAGGACCAACTTGTTTCAAAACAATGCACGCAGGAGCCCGGAAGAGCTGAAAGGGCATTCAATCGGCACGATGCTGGAACCGTCTTAAAGAAGTTCTACTCCATTGAATTAGACGACCTCACTGCTCCTCCTGGAGTGGAGATGATAGACTTTTTGGAGGCATCATCATCCCCACTTCCTTGGATGACTGGGGAAGAACTGGGTCAGTATGCCGAGAAGTTTCAGAAGTCTGGCTTCACCGGGCCACTCAACTACTACCGCATGATGGACACGTAAATTCCACATTTTCTCTCCATGATTTCTAGTAGATCTAGCTTTGTAGCGCTAATTCATGGGAAACACAGGAATTGGATGCTTACCGCGCCATGGCATGGCGCGAAGATCACGGTGCCTGCAAAGTTTATCGGGGGTGAGAAGGACACTGGTGTCAAGTCCTTTGGAATCAAACACTACATCGAGAGCGGAGCTTTCAAGTTCAGTGTTCCAAATCTTGAGGTCGCCATCATTGAAGGTCACCATTACCTCCAGCAAGAGCAGGCCGAGAAGGTGAACTCTGAGATATTCTCCTTCCTGGACAAGTTATTTGGTGAGGAGACACCGAAATAGCCTTACTAAGAAATTAGCAAACATATGGTGTATGAACTGGTTTTGGATATGTGAGTTAGTTTTCATGAACTGTAAAACGGCAAAGCTCATAGAACTATATATATACTCGAATAAATGTCAGAGTAGTAGCTATAACTATAACCATTTGTTGAGTTGATCACGTATACAAGAGATAGCATGTAAAGTACCAAGTATTTAAAACGAGGTTTGAAGAAATTGTATACCATTGTTATCTTAGCAGAAGACAAAAGGTACCTTCAGAAGTGGACTTCTCTCTAGATAGTATGATAAAAAAATAAGATTATGCTCATGGATCTGTTAGGATGATCTCCACCGTGTGGGCCCAACGGCCCACCGGGCCCTTAGATCTGCGCCCTGATCGGGGGCGCTCAACCCACTATGGGTGACGGGCCCCTATCACCTGCACTATATAAAGAGGTGGGGCCGACAGCTCGCATCACGAGGTTCGTCGCGACGCCGTACACCCCACCTAATCCCCTACCGATCTAGGGTTAGTGCAGTGCTGATGGGAAGCGCCGCCACCACTTCGCGCACGATCTGTCATCACCACCGCCGCCATCCACCATGACCACCCCATCGGGCTCATCGATCTAAGGAGAAGGTAAAGACCACCGTGAATCCTTAACCCTAACCGATCCAGAGAACACAACAATGGTATCAGCCATGTTTCGGTTGAGAATTTCGGTGCAAATCAAAAGAATCATCCCCTCCCTTAGAACCCTAAAGTGACAGGGCAAAGACATCACCGGAGAGGGCCCAGTGCTCGCCGGCAAAGAGCGCCGCCGCATATGGCCGCGCCTGTTCCTCTCGATCCGGGCGCGCATCGGCAAGCCGAGGCGCCGGACGAAGAACCACCCCAAGAGGGGCAAAGGGCACCGCGGTCAAACGTTTCGACGGCGGCACGCTCACCGTAAGGGAATGCGCGACCGGCGAAAGGAATGGCAACGGCGCCACCGTCGACCGCTCCGCCGTCGTCGAGCACAACGGGGCAGAGAAGGCCGTCGAGCTTCTCACTCTCTCTCTGCTAAGTATTGGCGGAAGGGAGAGACAGAAAAGAAGAGGGAAAGAAATGCTCGCGGCGCGGTGGCCGTCGCCGACGACTGCGAGCGGCGCGGTGGCCCGGCGACCTGGACAGAGGCCGTGGTCGCGAGCGAGAAGGTGAAAGGGAAGGAGAAAGGAGGGGAAAGGGAAAGAGCGCTGCAGATCGGTGCGGCCGGTGGGGCGGCAGTCGTCGCCGTCGCCGGCGACCAGGCGTGGCGCGGTGGCCCGACACGGTCGGGACAGAGAGGAGCGACAGGAGGGAGCGGCGCTCGAAGGGAGAGATGAGCGATAGGGTTTCCCCCCAATGGCTGGAGCCTGTTTTGTTTGAGCGATCGTCGCGCTGGACCATCGGATTTCATCCGACGGCCAGGAACGAGCGGCGCCGGCTCAGATGGGCGGCTGGGCCGAAAGTGGAGGCTGGGCGGCTGGACCGCGCTGGGTCGAAGCCGGCTGGGCGGCTGGGCTGCGCGCTGGGCCAAGGCCGCAGCCGCACGCCGTTCCAGCTGCAGTTTTTTCCTTCTATTTTGTTATTTGTCCAATTTTCTGGGCAGATTTCAAATAGTTTTTCTATGCAAATTCTTCCAATGAAAATTTTGTTTAGAAAATAGAAAAGTTTCTTAAAATTAAAAGAAAAAAAGAAAAAAGAAAATTTTCAGAAAAAGACATCTTCATGAATTTATAAAGAAAATAATAAAGTTCATGAATTTTTATTTAGTCAAAGAAAAGTTTCTGTAAACAGTAAAAAGTTCATGAATTTTTTATTCATGTTTTTCCGCTGCGTAATAAATAATAGTACTCTTTTACAAAGAAAGAAAAAGTATTATCCTCCAATTAAATTTGAACCAACGGGAAAATTTAATTGGATGAACAGTTTTTTGAGAGAAGTTTTTTCACTTGTGGGTGAAATCAGATTCAGATAGCTTCTGCTATGACAGTAGAAAGATATTTGATTAAAGTTTAATTATGGTATTGTTATTTTCTGACCAACGTTGATGATGACAATATTATAATTCAATGAGTCTTATAGTTAAAAGTTCAAATCTCTGATAATTTTTGTATCAAAGTAGCCAATTTTCAGACCATTTGATAAAGATTGAGAAATGTATATTAAAAGTTTTCCGCTGCAATAAAGTTGATAATGATGATTATTTTCTTAGCAAAGTCGCTTAATAGAAATTTTATCATCACATTATTTACGAGTTATATGCATTATTTCCATTTCAGCCCAACGATGATATGGAATTAATGTAGAAGGATGATGTTTTATTCTAATTCTGCCCAACGGTGATTTAGAATATAAAAGAAAGTTTTTCAAAGTTTAATGTGCATATTTATTTTAACCAGACCAACATGGGGTTATTTTTTATGCTCATTATTGTTATTTATTGGCTAAGTTTTCTCAGACTAAAAGTTTTCCATGCTTTCATTCGCGAAAGCGAATAGCTGGGTAGTTGTGACCCGAAAGATGACCAAGAAAGGTCATAACGTGAGGGAGTATGTTCTCTCTAAAGAATGGCTTCAAAAGAAAAGAGAAAGATCATTGAGAGTCTTGGTTGACAAATGTATTTCATGTACTCTCTATAAAGAAGATTTTTCAGTCAACATGATTTGAAATGAAACAAGCAACATGCGTGTTTAATTTGACCAACGTCAGATCAAGCACGTGTGTCAAAGAGCATTCGGATTTATTTCTGAATTTGATGATTGAATATGCAGTCAAAAGAGCCAATTCTGGCATTTATGTTCCTTACAGGGAATTACCCGCATAGCGGGAAAAGATGATTATGATAAATAAAAAAACCGCATGGCGGGAAAAGTCTGGGAAAATACCTGCGTAACTGGGTAAAGTTAACATAGTATTATGTCAGAAATCCTGTATGGTGGGAGAAATTTATGCAAAGGACTTATCCTATATGACAGGAGAAAGATATGATGACTCATGTGCGTTTAATGCGTCCCACTCTGGGAGAAAAGTATGGAGTAGCTATTATGCTTTTCTAATATCAACCGTACACCTTATGTGTAATGATCATTAAGCACTCAATAAATCGAAAGAGAATAAAAGTTACAGACGAACCTAAAGATAAGAATGATATGCAAGTGTGACTTGCAAAAGTGCTAATGATCAAGAACTCTGTTGAGTTTCTGAAATGGAATAACGGAAAAGTACTCCCATACCAGTTAACAGATAACTTCATTTCGCATGAAGTAATCAGATGAATGAAATAGATAATCAAAGTTTCCTCAATTCACAAGAGTTGTGAATGGTTTTCGAAATTGTGGCAGAAAAGTTCTTGCCACATTTCGAGGGGGAGAAGATACTGAGATGAACATTATGCATCTAAAGTGTTACATTAATGAAGAATGTGATTGTCTGTGGGAGTACGACGGTCATAATAATACCCCTAAAGAACAGAAATAGTTGTATTCCTGGATCTTTTATAGTTTCGACAGCAGACTGAGGAATACTAAGACGGTGCTTAAAAGTGCCATAAAGAAGAAAGTTTTAACAGAATAAACCCAAATAATAAAGTTTAAAGATGCCCCATTTTTAGTGAAGATGGAGTAATCTTGGGGAGCATGGTATGAAAATACCAAAGACTATAGAATTAATTTGCATCTTGGCAATGACAGAGCAACAACAGCCCCATATGAAAGAAGTGCTAGTACCTGAGACACAGATGGTCTTAAGGAATGAGAAAATCAGATACTTCTGATTACTATAAAGTCTATGTTAGTGAAATTCAAATGGAGGTTGATCCCACCTCATTTAAAGCACTCAATCAAGTTTTGAGACTCATAAGTAATTTCCAATGGAGCCAAAACAGTAGGCTGTAAAGGGTCTACAAGGTCAATGTGACTCCAAAGGAAATATGTAAAGGTGTAAAGCACGACTTAAATCGAAAGTTTTTGTGCATGATCTGAGTTACATCAGATGAAAGTAAAGAACACAAGGGATACTGCTTCAAGAAGTCTTTTATGGACTAGAGCAAGTCTCTAGACAGTGGCATTTAAAGTTAGAAGAATCAAATGTTATTTTGGGTTAAAGAAAATGAGAGGACAATTGTATTCATGCAAAGTTATAGAATGGGAAATTCATTTCCTAATCCTGTGCATGTGGATGGCGTCCTACTTGCTAGTGGTCATGTCAATCTACTGCAGGAGCAGAAAAGAAGTTCTTGTCCTCAAAGTTCAAAAGAATGTTCTCGGTAGAGTGTCTCTTGTTATAATTATCGAGATTCTCCAAGAAAAGAATAAAAGGGGGTATTAGGAATGTCGCATGGACATGCTAAGAAATGTCTCTAAAGTATGCATGCGAGAAAACCTACGTCTGTTCTTATAGTCAAGGGTAATAGAACTGGAAACTATGGTGTTCCAAAAGTTGATGAGAAAAGATTGAAAATGGATATGGTGCCGTATGCTTCAGCTGTTGGAAGCTCAATATATTACCCTGACACAGTCCACGTATCCAGGTTGTTTGGAAATGTCCAGTCCATACATAGACCACTGGAATGGAGTCAAAGATATTGGCCTCATGCTGAAAGAAATAAGTGCTCTCAAAAGATTGTGAGTACAAAGAAAGGACTTGTGAAATGTATAGCGAAATCCACAATTGCCGCTAACTTTCACACTTAGAGTTTTGGTGTGGAAAAGCTCCAAAGAATGAAACATTTATCATCAATGTGATGCAAATATAAAGTATAGCATGATATGAGGCTTAGGGACAGGCAAAATCGTTATGGAAACCTGTACCCGGAGTTGATAATGGTTGACAGCAGCGATAACAATTTAAGTAATTCACTCCTATGACAACGAGTCAAGTGTGGTGCCAAACACATTGACACAAAGTTGTACGTTGTTAAGGAGAAAAGTCCGGAATTATGTTGAAATGCTTGGAGCATAAAAGTAACAAACAAGTTTTTGCAGATCTGCTTATTAAAGGCTTACCGCCCAGTGTGTTTGGAGAACACACAGTCAACATGGGTTTTATGGTATAGTCTAAAATTTCCGGACAATAAAAGGGCCCAAGGTTAAAGAATTTGTTTCAAAACAGAGAGGTACGTTGTGGCTGTCTGATTCTATCGGCAATTGTGCTGTGACGATGAAACATGTTCTATGTATTGATCTGTTATGAAACGAGTAAAGTATAAGTATAAGGTCAAAAGTAAAAGTTGAGATCAAGGGGGAGAATGTTAGGATGATCTCCACCGTGTGGGCCCAACGGCCCACCGGGCCCTTAGATCTGCGCCCTGATCGGGGGCGCTCAACCCACTATGGGTGACGGGCCCCTGTCACCTGCACTATATAAAGAGGTGGGGGCCGACAGCTCGCATCACGAGGTTCGTCGCGACGCCGTACACCTCACCTAATCCCCTATCGATCTAGGGTTAGTGCAGTGCTGATGGGAAGCGCCGCCACCACTTCGCCCACTACTCTCTGCCATCACCGGCCACCGTCACCATGGCCGGCACCGGTGGCTCCTCGAGCCACAAGGAGAAGGTAATGCCTACCACCACTGTTGCCGAAATCCTAGCCTACACCATCCAAAGTTTCTATCAGGATCTTCCACTTGAACATGGGGACTTTATTTGTTACAGTATCGAAGAAAAATCCTTATACTACTATCAACCACAGAAACCATAAGTGTACAGTACCTTATCTGATCATAACTTGGCCTCCGTACGGGCTGTCAAGTGTATTCCACTTCTGTCAGGCTTCCCTTGGTGTTCCATTGTAAGTGTCCTCATTCGCTTCCTCTCATGTGAAGCATCATCCCCTTGGTGCTTTCTGGCAAGTCTCACCATTTGTTGATTCCCATTGTATACAACATCAAAGCCCTCAAGCCGCCGCCTTAACCTGGCCTTCTCAGCTTCCAGCTCCTCCTCGGTGTCCTCGTCGTCAAAGTGTTCACGACGATCTGTCTTTCCTGCACAATATCGGACAAATGCACGCTTCGTGTGACCCCCAACGAAATCGGTATGATCAAGGTGCCTCAGGTCACCGCTTCCATGCTTTTTACAGCCATAGCAGTAAGAACCATTGTCATTATCGGCAGCAGGTTCAAGCATGCATATGCTGGCCAACAAGTCCGATGACGGGATCCTATACAGGACTTCAGCAAAGAGCAGCTTGCAGCCGTCATCAGCAGCGACTGCTCCTCTAGTGTTGGCAGTGAGATTGTAATGACAATAGAGCCTACCTCCCTCATCAAAACATTGGGAGCACACGATGTCTTTGAGTCCATACGCTAGATCCCCGAGAAGATTGTGATCGTCGTTGTATCTGTCCACCAAAGATTCGGCCAACTGGAGATCCGAGTCGCGGGTTCTGTTAGAAATCGGTTGCGACCTCAGGCGCTTCTTCCTCGTGCCGTCGGGCCAGTAGAGGGCCAGTTGCACAGCACAGTCCAGTGGAGATAGCCCCATCAGCATCTTCCTGTCCTGGCAGCCCAGAAGGTAGCGGTCGATGGCGGCCTCGGCGTCCTCGGCGGTGGCAAAGGGCGCGCCGTCGACACCGGGGTACGTGTAGAAACGTCCCCCGGTGCGATCAACCCTGATGTAGAACCGTATTCCCCAAATGCTCGCCTCCAGGAAGAGGATCAGCGGGCCAGGTGGCGAGCGGGTGTTGGGCTCCGGCGGCGGCAAGGCCAGGCCGGCCAAGTAGGCGCGAACATGGGGCAGTTGCAGGAATTCGTCGCGTGATACGGCAGGTGGCTGTAGAGGTGCCATGGAACCCTCCGACTCTGAGGGCCGGATTCATGGAGGATGGCTTGAGGAGATCCAGCCATGGGGTTTGGTGACGGTCGGCCGCCCGTGTTGGGTTGAGGTTGAGGTTGAGGGGGAGTCGCCGTCCGGGAGGGGTCGGCGTGGTGCTCCGGGTCAGCGACCAAGTGGCCGGGCCTGGGCGTATAATCATGGGGGCTCCAGAAGCCGATGATCCGCGGCAGAGCGGGCTGGTGCATCGCGCCTGGTGAGGAAGTAGGTGGATTAGGGTTTCCCAGCCGGCCTCTGCCACGAGAGAGACGGGAGGGGAAAGAAACGAATAGGAGGCGATCTTCTCTCTTCTTGATTGATTTTCTTTTTGAGAATATCTTTTTTTTAGAACATCTTGATTGATTCGTGGGTTCTTTTTTTTTTGAAATTGGAATACCTTGCATTCCAAAATTACGGCTGGCCGACTACATCAGCGGCCACAACAACGTTTACAACGGATGGGAAGTGAACCAACCATACATGCTGGTTGTTCGAAGTAATTGGAAGAGGTAAATGACAAGTAGTAGAATAGTTGTTTTCATTGATAGGATTTGTTACAATATATACATCCCGTAGGGACGCGATGATACAAAGGGACGCGAGAGCGTCGGGGCAAAGGACGCCAAGGGAGAGGCTACGTCGGTTGCCATCAGGAAACCGTACATCAGTTAACAAGGGGAGATTCCCTTCTAATTAAACATGTGTTTAATTCTAACACTCCCCCTAATCTCTGCTTGTCCATGTAGTATCATTAACTCGAAAGAGTCTCCTCCAAAAACCCAGTGGAAAAAAGAAGGAGAAAATGATGCAACATATAATGGTTATTGTCTCTTTTAACTCTATATGAGAAAACTCATAGAGTGTAGAGGACAATAAATATGTCACATATACTTTCTTAAAAACCCCGGTGGGGAAAACAGAAAATATGACGTATAGTCTTGTGTTGATATTTGCTCATTAAAAATCTTTATGAGAACCTAGAAAGTAAGCTCATGAAGGGAAAAAGAGTATAATATGATGCTTTTAACAGGAACAATTCAGGAAGATACCCCCCTGATTCTTGCATATTCTGAAGTCGTCATATACCAATTTCATGAACACATTTCTAGAACATAGAAGTTGGTAGAGATCTTGTGAACAAATCAGTCGCATTATTTGACTTGCAAGATATGCAATATAGTGATATTGCTTATTATGTAACCTGTTTGCATCCGGGCAACACAAGAACATTATCGTTGAGATAATGGTTGGTGAATGTTGTCATGAGGTCTGATTTGAAGACTCTTCATGAGAGGGCTACCACACCTACTAGGAACACTAAACTTGTCTACGATCTGATAGAGGGGATTTGATCGATGTATCCAATGATATTGGTGTTCAGATTTCTCCGAAACTGAAAAACCAAGACAAGATGTTTCATGCCTTGGAGATATCGAAACATATTCTTGAGTACCAACCAATTGTGTTTGGTGGATCCAATGGCATTATGGAACGTTGAGTCCCAATATCTCATTTCCATCATCTCTTGGTCTAATAGATCTTTCTCTACGTCTAGAGAATGAACTACCATGAGAGTTATGGATGGATAAGATTTGTCCATAATGAATTTCTCTAATATATTTTGGATATAGACAACATAGTATACCATAATGTATGAATGAAGGTGCTCAAGTTGTTGTAACGAGCGTTATTTTGGTTTACCCAAATCCTTCATTTTGAAGTCCGTCACTTAGATGATTACATGTGTCGTCATTGCAGACACACAACACATGGATAATCATCATTGTAGGAGTAATCCTTGTGTATAAGGATCTCACTACGTCGGTTGTACCATATGTACCGACAACAATAAGCCGTATGGTGGCTTACCGATTTTACACAATGTATGTTGCATTTTGTATTTCGATTCAGAATTGAGATTCCATCGGAAATCAATCATATATGTCTGAATCTAGTGATCCACATGGACATGTGATCACTACATCTATCAACTACATAGATAGATGATTTTGAACTACTAATGATATAAGTTATCAGAATGAGATTCCACCTCTAGAGAATAGTTGGGTATCTGCGTGAACCCTTGTGCTACAATACTTGCTCTTTGTTTCACCACCTCGTTGTTCTCAATTCTGTTTTCAAAAGAAAACTGGTGTAGGTACTGCTTATGAATACCTTCCCATTATTGAGCAAGATCATTTCTACCTCGATTATACCCTTTGCTTGAGTTCAGTCCGAGTGTTGATCACACTTTGCCATGGCCATGGTCTTTGGATCTGAATCATTGGTAAGGTTTTGCAATTTAGTTGAGAAATGTATGTCGACAATTGAAGACTTCCGGTTATATGATTCTCCATAATCTATATATCAATATATAGTTGATGAAAATATCGTTACCCGTAGTGACTTCCCGCGATTTCCCAATGCGATTGAGTCGGGTATTCCGATGTCCCGGTCATTGTGTGCACTATGACCTGGGTTGGTAGAAGTTTCCCGTCCACTGGGTGTATACTACCCATTAGGTGTCTGCCAACGTGAAGTTGACTTGCATTTACTGATTCACAGGCCTTGATATCCTTGCTTGCGAGAAGCTGAATCCTGATGTACTTCTGCCATACATCTCCCCCTGTTGCTTTGAACGAGGAGTAGAGTGGATTTTGCTGGTACCTCCACTCTTTCAGGCATACTTTTGTAGGATTGTAGGATTGTGTGACACCTTTATAGTCAGTGAATGAATCTGACAGATTATTTGCAATGTGTTGCAAATCTTCTGAACGCAAGGTTTAGATCTTTGAGTACGTGGATTTGAGGCAGAAATGTGTTGAACATTCCACTAATTTCTTGGCATTTTTATGGTACTTGAAATCTCCCCCTAATGCCTGGAAATGTTCCTCATTGAATCAACATGCTGGTCTTGAATAACTCCCCATGCGAGGGGCTTGAGGTATTGACAGAAATACAGTTATTCCTCACATAGATCCCAACTATATGTTGAGGGGCCAATGATGTATGCCGGGTGGAGATATCGGTATGGAACCGAATTACCGCAAATAGGAAATACTTGGTAGATTTCCACGTATCAAAGACAGAGGGGAATAATATTATGCAGTTTGGTCATGAGTGTGTAAAACTGCATGACTCCAACGTAAAGTTGGTAAGTTGCAATTCCAAAGTACAGATAATGCAATGAGCTTAACTCTTTGGATAGGATTCTACCAAACCATTTTGAGTCTAGACATTAGGACAAATTGCTAAACGTCAATCCAAGGGCCATAGAGAAGGCACTCAAGGAGAATTCTGCAATGTTATCCATTCGATTTGCTTGAAATCGATGTCAGGATAATGAGCCAATGGTTTCGTGTGAATAAAGTACACACTTATGACCATCATGTAGATATGTCTTTTAGAACCATCGAATACCTGAATAGTCTAGTTAATGGATGGGAAGAGCCACTTACCTCAACTTGATGCATTCAAGGAGTCTGAGTGGTTCAGCGTAGACTTTAAGGTGTGTGAGCCTTAAAATTAGCTTCCCTTTGTCACTTGTAGTGCACATAAAATCCAAATTGGGTTAGAATTTAGCATCACAATAATCATAAACTACTGGAATTGCTGATAGTTTCGGTTTCAACCCAACGTCTCGATGACAAAGGCGAGTATGCCAAGTTTGTCATGTACAAGACACTCTGGAAAACTATCTCGTACACAACATCTGCTATAGGTTATGTTGTATGTGTAGTACAATCCAGATGATACACAGAGAATGTGTTTGCCATATCCGTTGCATATGGTAAAGAGAAGTTATTTCTCTTTGTTGTCATCATAAGTTTTGCTATGGAAACTATTTTGACGGATACCTCCATAGTTTAGTAGGGTACGAGTTAAACCTGGGAAGCAATAAAGCATCCTGATGTTACTCGAGTACCCACAGGGATAGTAAATATGACTCGAGTTCAGCCAACAAATACCTCATCGCGTCTAGCGATTTAAAAATATCTCATTTCTCTCAATGAGAGTGGAAACATTGGACTTCCCTGAGTATGGAGTTTGTGGTGCATATGTCCACAAGGCACATATCATTTTTCATCGGATTGACTCCCGTAGAAATCTATATATAGACATGAAGATTCTCAATATGAAAATCACTGTCAATTATATAGAATACATACAAATGTATTTGTACCAAAGTGCTGATACAATATATTGTGATATACAATATATGATAACAACAATACTTATGTTCTTATTAGAACATCATAAATGGACATAAATTTTATTGATCACTCAGGAGATTGAGAGACTAGACGAAGTCTTCAAACATGTTAGTTGATGCATATTCAACCTTCATGTTCTCTGTGCTCATAGGGTCCCGTGACCGCTGATAGTCATGTTGGAGGGATGAAGTGAGATTCAAACCTTTGACCTTGAGATTCTTTACATCCCAGGAATAGCTGGTACAGAATAACCAGATGCTGAGATCTGGATTGATATAATGCCTTAAGATTTATAAGGCAACCTATTTTTCTGTTAGCGGTGTGATTCCGACTAGAGGTAAATCCTACGATCTTGGATTGCACCCATTATTCCACGAGACACAAGAGCGATCATGCTGTCAATGGCCCAGATAGGGCAGTGGTGGCCATTGAGGGCGAATGCCTCAAACTCTATAGCCATATTTTACCTCTATGGGTAAACCAGAGATAATTAATTTACAACCAGTAAATTAAAGACCATCATGGTTGATGTTGTAATAAACTTAGCAAAATCAATGCGTATTTCAAGCAGTTATCTTGAAACCATTAGTGTGAATCTCAAATTGCTAAGTAGATAATCTCCAAAATGAAGTAGATCTCGCATCACTAGGGAGTATAATCTGATGAAATCAGTAAATACTCCCTCATAATGCCTTATGTCATGACTTAGAAAAATGTGTGGGAGAGCACTTTGTAAAGCAATCATAATGTCAAAACGACAAAATGTAGACTTTATCAGCAGTCATTGATAATCTGCGTAGGCAGTAGATCCATATGACTCTTGTGATCCCAAGCATCAATCTGAAGAAATCACTTTAAATTTTGCTCCTCGTACTCAACGGAGGAACAATACTGCAGAGGTATTGAATTTATCTTTGCAAGAGTAGAAAATCACTTTAAATCTCTATTGCAAATAGACATAATTAATCTCAACACGTGATAAACGTGGAAATGTATTACATCAACTTAAGATCTGGAATAAATCTCGGTACTCAACAGAAAAATACTACTAGTGTAGTGAATAATAATGCTTTTGCAAACTTGATGTTCAAGTGAAAAACTTGAATTGTATAGACCTCAAATTAAAATGTGATGATCTTGTATCAAGTTGCAAGATAATTCAGCGAGGTGAATTAATAATTTTGCGAGAGAAAAGTAATAACAATCGCAATGAGATTGTTTTGCGAGAGAAGAAAATTCTCAATCGCAAATCAGTACTGTAGAGGTACTGAATTTATCTTTGCAAGAGATAGTAGAAAAAAAATCTCAATTGCAAATAATAGATGTAATTATTCTCAACATGTAAGAAACATGGAGATATATTACATCAACATATTATATGGAATACATAGTACTCAACATATTTACTGTACTGAAATTTAAGTACTGTAATTAGCAGTGTCTAAAACAGAAATAAATTACTGCTAGAAGTGCTGTTGGGAGATTAATTGCTAATCTGCTAAAACAAAGATGCAAATAAGCAAGACAAAGAAGCAGTGGTTGCCTAAATTCCCAGCCGCATGCACATATGCCCACGTCAGGCAGTCTGGTCAATCAAAATGATAAGGAGAGATACAAGGAAAGACATCCCCTGCTCGTATAGCATGAGCTAGAGCCCACTAGCCAACTAGGCCTAGCGTGATGGCTGTCCACCAGACCACCAGCCCATACGCACACCCGGATAAGGAGGCGACGGGATGTTTCTGGTTCCCATTGACTAATCGTCCTCATCCATCTCAAGCGGCGGCTGTCGGCACTCGGCACCACCACCACCAACCTCCGCCACCGGCGGCTGGCTCACGGGCGCGAAGTTGAAGGCCCCGGCGCATCATCCTCCCCCTCCGAAGATCCTCCAGGAAGGTGTTTTCCAGGCGCGACTCCATTGGAGTGGCCATTGGCCGCGGCCTTTTATTTTCTGAATTTTGTAGAACTGGGTAGTTTGGCGGTTCTGAAATCTTGAGCGCATTGCTGCCCTACTCACTTTTAAAACCTATCAATCGAAAAAACTATTTATTTTAGTTGTTGCCAAGTGAATAGCAAATGCGAAGAATATACTGAATCATAACGAAAGCAACACAAAGTCACAAACACGTCACATACTATCTTCGTTCTTGCAGAGTCCAGGTAACCCGAGGCTTGACAATGTACGACAACAACAAAAGCTCGAATCGCTCGCAAAAAACAAAACGACAACAAAAACTCGAACAGAAAGCAAAACGAATTCATGAAGCAAGCAGATCGGGTAGCAGGTACTTAGTGATTACTAAGTTTTTGCGGCCGGCTGGCTCACATAGGAGATGGTGCCGACGGTGGCAGGCTGTTGCTGTCGTTCCCGTAGAACTGCAGCACGGTGTAGACGGTCTGCATGACGGTCATGCCGAGGAGGAAGACAGCCGCGGCGAGGGAGAGGAACGCCCAGGGGCTCCTGAAATATGTGTGGATGAGGTTGGCGCGCCAAATGTTCCATGGCTGCCGGAAGTAGCCGTTCACCTGCCGCTGCACGGCGTCGAGCGCGCTGTTGGGCTCAAGCACCACGTCCCTGGATATAGTGTTGAACAGCTTGGCCACGGCCTGGTCGCTGCCGATGGCGTTCTGGATGATCCCCTTGGAGCTGAGCAGCGCCACATCCTTGGCTGAGTCGATAATGTTGTCCATGAAGAAGACGTAGCCGGTCACGTCGTTACCGGCGCCGGCGTGCAGCCGCTCAAACGCCATCATGTTGAGGAACATGTACTCAGTGGAGTCGTCCACCGACACCGTCGGCATGCTCAGCGTGCCCCGCCGGAACCGGATGTCGTGCAGGCTCGGCGTCTTGCTCGGCTTGAACTGAATCCCGGCTTCATAGAGCTCCACTGCTGACCGGATGATTGTGTTGTCCTCCTCATTGTCCTGGGGACTACGGATTTGATGGCACTTACCAGTGAGCATGCTCCGGCGAAAGACATCCAGTGGGTGGAGCCCTAGGCCGACGCCTGGTGGTAGTGGGCCGGAAGATTGCGCTAGAAATTTCAGCACCATTCGGTTGATGAAGTCGTCGTTCTGGCCATCATCCATGCATGCAATCATCAATATCCATTAGTTGAAGTGAAAGAGATACCATATTACCATCGAAACAGTTTTTTACCCCGTTTTATATATAAAGTAATCATCACAAATACATATATTGCGAGCTGTAATACCTTGATGACTTTGTGTTACTTCAAGACTTTTTAATAAGATGGCTGCATGCATCATCATGATACAGAGGCCGGTGGTACGCCTTCATTTTCAAAAAATACAAAATGTTCAAATGCAGTAAATGTAAGTTTGCTGAGGCAACAAGGCAAAAATGCCCAAAATTAAATAGAAAACAAGCCGTTGCATCTCCGTTGCTTGTCTCACTGCCTCTCGTCCGCCTATGATGGGATGCCTCTCTTCTGCTCACCACGCCGTCCTAGCCTCAGCGAGGGCGCTCTCTAAATCAGGCGGGAATCAATACTAAAGGCGTCCGTAGCCACACTATTCAACCCTCAGACCGCCTCCGCCTGAACTGCCTAGGTGAACTACATCGCCTCTGGCTCAGCCTCGAAGCTCCACCTTGCCTCCCTCTTCATTCTACCACGAAATTGACTTTACCCAGATTGTAAATTCAGGCAATTTACATACAAACCGTCTTTCTTTTCAATATTTTTGAAATTTTGGCAACGAGACCTTCACAACAAGACTATTATTGCTTATATCTTAACTAGCTATATGTTACTTCATGCCACATTTCAAAACAATTTCAAGAATATTTTATAAGGTACTCCCTCCGTAAACTAATATAAGAGCGTTTAGAATACTAAAATAGTTATCTAAACGCTCTTATATTAGTTTACAGAGCGAGTACATTTTTATCCCTTTTTGAATTATTTCCGTGCAATTTTGATTGTTTATTTTTTCTTACAACAATATTGGAAGGTAGAGCAGTTAATAATTACCTGAGGCTTTCCACTCTCAACCTCAACGAGCTTCTGGAGCAGCAGCAGCGGTAGCTGGTTCTCGAGCATGAGCATGTCTCGCCGGATGTAGGGCACCATGTAGAGTATCCCGTGGCGGCTGAAGATGGGGTCGTTATGCGCGTAGTCGCCGACCTGCTTCCCGTCAGCGGCCGTGCACCTCATCACCTCGAGCAGGAAGCAGCCGTCGAAGATCATCATGGCCAGGAACCGCTCCCTTGACCCGCCGTCGGCGCGCCACTCGCTGTCGAGGTCCATGTACGCGCCCTCCAGCTGCTCCGCGACTTCCTCCACGCCGTCGACGAGCTCGTCGAAGGTCCGCTCCACGCGCTGGAGCAACTGCCGCAGCGCCCGGCACTTGTGCTCCTCCATGGGCCGCAGGTCGAGGTCGCCGTGGTGGAAGGGGCCCAGCGACACTACCTGCGGCTGGTACGCCTTGCTCTTGATGTTGGTCATGCAGGGCGGCACGCGGTAGATGCAGTGGCGCTCCCACCGCGACATCTCCACCGACTTGTCGGCTTCCTTGAGCTTCTTCTCCACGTCCACCACCCACGTCCTCTTGCTACTGCCGCCGCCCGCCGCCATTCTGATTGATCTGATTAAGATATGTGATTGCTATGGATAGGTTAGTAGATGTGTGTTCGTGCAGGGGAGGTTAGCAAGCTATATATAGACAGATAAAGATGATGGCCGCCATATACGTTGCCTATGCAATAAAGGTTACTTGCACTGCATGCCACATAATATACTCCATATTACTATATCAGGGAGGGGTCATGATGGTCTTTTGTTTATTGCATGTGGTCCATACAAGATGCTAGGGGGAGCATCTGGCCAGAGCCGTGAGGAAGCGAGGAATATGTACGTCAAAGTAGCTGCTGTCGGGAATGATAACATATGGTTTTAGGATGGAGTGGAGTAGGGAACGCATCGCATGCATTTGTTTTTCTATTGTTTCTGCAATGTGCGAGAATGGATGGAAGTGGTACAAATCACCGGAGACGTGCCTGCAGACAGGTGGGTTGCGCCGTTGTGCCCATTTCACGTCGACCAAGACACGCGAACCAACATGTGGTTGGATGGTTATGTGAACGGTGGTAATCCCAGCCCACCAGCGAGTCAACTAAGTCAAGGAGGAGAACGGCGGTGTGCGGCACTGGAACGCCGACGTGAACGGCATGTCTCTCAATGTGGTAAAGCAGCCCGGCCCCGCGGTGATCCTCCTGCATGGCTTCCGGGAGCTCTGGTTCTCATGGCGCCACTAGAAATTGACTTGTGTGACATGGAAATTAATCACATACAAACCGAATCAGATGATGGTTTAGTGCTGAGAGAGAACAAGCAGAGGATGATTTAAGGGGGGCTGACGAATTTCTTAACTTCTGTGCTAACAAGAAATTTAAATTTGCTACTCTAATTGATACTCTATGTCTTAGATGATGATACCATTTGTTTTCTTAAAGCTGGAGGAACAATGCACCTTCTATTTGCATAAGTAATAGTTTTGCTCCAAAATTAGAAAAATAATATCCCAAAAGTATTAGTCATGCAAGAGAGATTCGATGATTTAACACATACACTAAGTTGGCCTTCATTTGCTCCAAAT
>NC_057811.1:15313665-15320580 GCF_018294505.1 Triticum aestivum
TTACATTTTCAGGCACATCTTATCTCATTACCTGGTGGTTGTGGAATTGTAGTCGTGAATGGTCTGTATGTATTGAGCACCATGGCTGTTGCAAAGGACCAACTTGTTTCAAAATCAACCATGTAGGAACCCGGAAGAGCGGAAAGGGCATTCGATTGGTACGATGCTGTAACCGTCCTAAAGAAGTTCTACTCCATCGAATTAGATGACCTCACTGCTCCTCATGGAGTGGAGATAATAGACTTTTTGGAGGCATCACCATCCCCTCTTCCTTGGATGACCGAGGAAGAACTGGGTCGGTGCGCCGAGAAGTTTCAAAAGTATGTTTTCACCGTGTCACTCAACTACTACCGCATGATGGACACGTAAGTTTCACAATTTCTCTACATGATTTCTGTTCAATCTTGCTTTCTAGCACTAATTTATGGGAAACATAGGAACTGGATGCTTGCCGCACTATGGCATGGCGCAATGATCACGGTGCCTGCAAAGTTTATCGGGGGTGATAAGGAGTGTCAAGTCCTTTGGAATCAAACACTACATCGAGAGAGGAGCTTTCAAGTTCAGTGTTCCAGACCTTGAGGCTGCCATCATTGAAGGTCACCACTACCTCCAGCAAGAGCAGGCTGAAAGGGTGAACCCTGAGATACTATCCTTCCTGAAAAAGTTTTCTGGCGAGGAGATGCCAAAATAACCTTGGTACATAAGAATTGAGTAAACATATGGTGTATGATCTGGTTTTGGATATATGAGTTACTTTTCATGAACTGAAAAATGACAAGCTCACAGAACTATATACTCAAATAAATGTCTGCGTTGTAGCTATAACCATTTGTTGAGTTGATCACGAATACAAGAGCTAGCATGTAAAATACCAAGTGTTTAAAGTGAGGTTTGAAGAAGATGTACCATTGTTATCTTAGCACACTAGTAGAAAACAGGGCATAGGTCACAGGGCAGTTTTCACATTAGCCCCGGTTCAGTCACGATCCGGGACCCATGGGGGCATTCGTCCCGGTTCGTGAGCCCAGGGGGCCGGCCGGGGCCTCGTGGGCATTGGTCCCAGTTCGTATGGAACCATTTGTCCCGGTTCGAGCCACGAACCGGGACTAATGGTCCTCGCTCCTGGCCCACAACCATTTGTCCCGGTTCTTGGCATGAACCGGGACAGAAGGCCCGGATTTAGTACCGGTTCATGCCACGAACCGGGACCAATGAGGTGCCTATATATACCCCTCGCCCGCGAGCAGAGCACTCCAGTGCTCTGTTTTTTCTCTGGCCGGCGAGGGGAGGGCTTTGTGGTGCTCTAGCTCACCTCCTATGCACATGAGGTGTTCGATGAAATGCCCGAGCCACACTAGTTAAGCTTTGTCCTCTCGAAGCTCGACCTCAAAGCTCCATTTTCCTCGAGATTTGTCTAGGTTTAGCGGCCCGTCACGTCCCATTCCCGTCTTCACCGCGTCGACCGCCCGCGCCGATCTCGTCGCCGGCAACACCGTGGTGAGCCTCTTGTTCTTATCTTCTTTTTGAAAGAAAAAAATTCTTACTTTAGATAGATACTTGTCTAATTTTCTTACTATTTTATTCCTTCTTATTACATAGTGCGATGGTTTTGGTATCCGCCCCCGTCGGCCCTCGTCCTGTCTATGATTCGGATGTGGTATATATTATCTTTTTATAACTATTTGATTCATTTATTGTTTATGACAAATATACCGACCAGCGTGACATAGATTTTTTTTATCTAGGAGGTGGTTGAACCGGAAATTCTAACCGACCCTATTGTCGAGAGGTTAAATTTAGTTGAAGAAGAAAACAATTACTTGAAGGAAAAAATAAAAAAATTGAGGAGGAGAAGATGATATTGGAGTTGCATGTTGCGGATGTCGTCGATGATCACAAGATCAAGATGGATGCAATGCGTTTGAAGATTAGAAAGATTAGAAAATATGCCATTCATACCGAGGCTTGGTATCATTATGCCGTTGGATCAATTGTTACCTTGGTTGCGATTATGATCGCATTTGTTTTCGCATTGAAATGTTTTACATAGTTTCAATGTATGGTTTAATTAATTAGATGCTCTGGAGAGCTATATATATGTTGTTAGATGAGAACTATGTATGTACTTTGGTTCTAATGTGATGATGAACTTCTATTAATTTGGTCACTTAATTATCTATTCATGATGTTCTGTAATGGTTTTTGACACACTTAATTATATATAATGCACGCAGATGAACCGGCAATGGATGTACGGTGACAGACACACCTCCGAGTACATTAAGGGCGCGCATGATTTTCTCGAAGTGGCTGAGGCAAACAAACAGAATGGTTTTATGTGTTGTCCATGCCCTACATGTGGGAATACGAAATCTTACTCTGACCGGAAAATCCTTCATGCCCACCTGCTTTACAAGGGTTTCATGCCACACTATAATGTTTGGACGAGGCACGGAGAAATGGGGGTTATGATGGAAGACGGCGAAGAAGAAGAGGACGATGACAACTATGTGCCCCCTGAATACGGTGATGCTGCAACGGGGGAAGCTGCTGAAGATCAAGAGGAACCAGACGATGTGCCCAATGATGCTGCAAGGGGGGAAGCTGCTGAAGATGAAGAGGAACCAGTGCCCGATGATGATGATCTCCGCCGGGTCATTGTCGATGCAAGGACGCAATGCGAAAGTCAAAAGGAGAAGCTGAAGTTCGATCGCATGTTAGAGGATCACAAAAAAGGGTTGTACCCCAATTGCGAAGATGGCAACACAAAGCTCGGTACCGTACTGGAATTGCTGCAGTGGAAGGCAGAGAATGCTGTGCCTGACAAAGGATTTGAGAAGCTATTGAAAATATTGAAGAAGAAGCTTCCAAAGGATAACGAATTGCCCGACAGTACATACGCAGCAAAGAAGGTCGTATGCCCTCTAGGATTGGAGGTGCAGAAGATACATGCATGCCCTAATGACTGCATCCTCTACCGCGGTGCGTAAAAGGATCTGAACACATGCCCGGTATGCGGTGCATTGCGGTATAAGATCAGACGAGATGACCCTGGTGATGTTGACGGCGAGCCCCCCAGGAAGAGGGTTCCTGCGAAGGTGATGTGGTATGCTCCTATAATACCACAGTTGAAACGTCTGTTCAGAAACGAAGAGCATGCCAAGTTGATGCGATGGCACAGTGAGGACCGTAAGAAAGACGGGAAGTTGAGAGCACCCGCTGACGGGTCGTAGTGGAGAAAAATCGAGAGAAAGTACTGGGCTGAGTTTGCAGCTGACCCAAGGAACGTATGGTTTGGTTTAAGCGCCGATGGCATTAATCCTTTCAGGGAGCAGAGCAGCAATCACAGCACCTGGCCCGTGACTCTATGTATGTATAACCTTCCTCCTTGGATGTGCATGAAGCGGAAGTTCATTATGATGCCAGTTCTCATCCAAGGCCCTAAGCAACCCGGCAACGACATTGATGTGTACCTAAGGCCATTAGTTGAAGAACTTTTACAGCTGTGGACTGGAAACGGTGTACGTACGTGGGATGAGCACAAACAGGAGGAATTTAACCTGCACGCGTTGCTGTTTGTAACCATCAACGATTGGCCCGCTCTCAGTAACCTTTCAGAACAGACAAACAAGGGATACCACACATGCACGCACTGTTTAGATGACACTGAAAGTATATACCTGGACAAAAGCAGGAAGAATGTGTACCTGGGCCATCGTCGATTTCTTCCGACCAACCATCAATGTCGAAAGAAAGGCAAGCATTTCAAAGGCGAGGCAGATCACCGGAAGAAGCCCGCCATGCGTACCGGTGATCACGTACTTGCTATGGTCAATGATTTACACGTAATCTTTGGAAAGGGTCCCGGCGGACTAGCTGTTCCGAATGACGTTGAGGGACACGCACCCATGTGGAAGAAGAAATCTATATTTTGGGACCTACCCTACTAGAAAGAGCTAAAGGTCCGCTCTTCAATCGACGTGATGCACGTGACGAAGAACCTTTGCGTGAACCTGCTAGGCTTCTTGGGCGTGTATGGGAAGACAAAAGATACACCTGAGGCACGGGAGGACCTGCAACGTTTGCACGAAAAAGACGGCATGCCTCCGAAGCAGTATGAAGGTCCTGCCAGCTACGCTCTTACGAAAGAAGAGAAAGAAATCTTCTTTGAATGCCTGCTCAGTATGAAGGTCCCGACTGGCTTCTCGTCGAATATAAAGGGAATAATAAATATGCCAGAGAAAAAGTTCCAGAACCTAAAGTCTCATGACTGCCACGCGATTATGACGCAACTGCTTCCGGTTGCATTGAGGGGGCTTCTACCGGAAAACGTCCGATTAGCCATTGTGAAGCTATGTGCATTCCTCAATGCAATCTCTCAGAAGGTGATCGATCCAGAAATCATACCAAGGCTAAGGAGTGATGTGGCGCAATGTCTTGTCAGTTTCGAGCTGGTGTTCCCACCATCCTTCTTCAATATCATGACGCACGTCCTAGTTCATCTAGTCGACGAGATTGTCATTCTGGGCCCGTATTTCTACACAATATGTTCCCCTTTGAGAGGTTCATGGGAGTCCTAAAGAAATATGTCCGTAACCGCGCTAGGCCAGAAGGAAGCATCTCCATGGGCCATCAAACAGAGGATGTCATTGGGTTTTGTGTTGACTTCATTCCTGGCCTTGAGAAGATAGGTCTCCCTAAATCGCGGTATGAGGGGAGACTGACTGGAAAAGGCACGCTTGGAGGGGGGAACTCAATAATATGCAGGGACGGATATTCTTGGTCTGAAGCACACTACACAGTTCTACAGAACTCTACCTTGGTGACCCCGTATGTCGATTAACACAAGAACAGTCTGCGCTCCAAACACCCGGAGCAGTGTGACGACTGGATTACATGTGAACACATCAGGACTTTCAGCAGTTGGTTGGAAACACGTCTCAGAGGTGACACCACTGTTTGTTATGAGTTGTACTCGTTGTCCAGGGGACCATCTTCGACTGTATTGACTTACAAAGGATACGAGATAAATGAGAATACATTTTACACGATCGCCCAAGATCAAAAGAGCACCAACCAAAACAGCGGTGTCCGCTTTGATGCAGCAACTGAGAGGGGAAAGGACACATATTATGGTTACATAATGGACATATGGGAACTTGACTACGGACATGATTTTAAGGTCCCTTTGTTTAAGTGCAAATGGGTCAATCTGTCAGGAGGCGGGGTACAGGTAGACCCACAGTACGGAATGACAACAGTGGATCTAAACAATCTTGGGTACACTGACGAATCGTTCGTCCTAGCCAATGATGTGGCACAGGTTATCTATGTGAAGGACATGTCTACCAGACCGAGGAAAAGAAAAGATAAGGAAGCGAATACATCATACGATGAGCCAAAGCGGCACATAATTCTTTCAGGAAAAAGGGACATTGTGGGAGTGGAGGGCAAGACAGACATGTCTGAAGATTATGAAAAGTTTCATGAAATTCCTCCCTTCAAAGTCAAGGCTGACCCAAGCATCCTGATAAACAATGAAGATTATCCATGGTTACGGCGCAATAAGCAAATGACACAAGCGAAGAAAAAGTGAAGACTTTCTCCCGCAACTATTATGATGATAGCATGCCAACTTTGTAATAGACGAGTATGATACCATTGTCCGTTTTGTACAAGAAGTGCATCTAGTTTTTGCCGTAACCCTCTCAACTTTCTTGCACATGCTATGTGGATGAAATGATGATACCACGCCAACTTTCAACCTTTTCGGAGTTCATTTGAAATGCTTTATAAGCCCTGAGTGCAGAGAGGTTAGGCCCGTAAGCTTGCTTTAGAGAGGAGCTCGACAGCTCAGGCGCACCGCACCTTATAAACAGGTGCGGCTCTCTCTTAGCTAGCGAGGTGGGACTAAACTCACCACCACGCCGCTGTGCAAGGCCATTGGTCCCGGTTGGTGGCACGAACCGGGACCAATTCCATCCTTTGGTCCCTGTTGGTGCCACGAACCGGTACTAATGAGGCTGTGGCCCCACGAGCACCTTTAGTACCTGTTCGTGGCACGAACCGGTACTAGAGTTTTTACTAGCTAAGCAGTTTTTTAGTCCCACCTCGCTAGCTGAGAGGCACCAGGAGCGGTTTATAAGCCCTGAGTGCAGAGACGATGATGAAGAGGCGCAATGCTCACGTTGCTTAGCTTCAAGCCTTGAGGAATAAGGTAGACTGCATCGAGCTATGTGCAGTGCAGTCTACACTATTCCGAAAGGCTTGAAACAAATCAACGCGCATTGCGCCTCTTTTTTATTTTTAATCATTAAAAGCAAAAAGAATTTTCATAAAGAACTTTTTTTGATAGAAACTTTAATAGCAGAAAGAATTATCATAAAGTAAAATAAATAAGTAATTAGAAACAAAATAAAATAAATAAGTTTTTTGTTGTAAGTAGAAATAAAACAAAATAAATATAGCAAAAAAGAAAATAAAAAACTAAATACAGCAAAAAGAATTTTCATAAAGAACTAATGGCACTAATAGAAAGTTTATATGTTTTCTAAAACTAATGGCACTAAGAGACAGTTTATAATTTTGCTGACCTAAAAGCAAAAAGAATTAAAAAATAAAGCAAAAAACAAAAGAAAATAAATAATGCAAAAAATTTAAAAAACTGCCACCTATTGGGCCACCACGGCCTGAATACAACTAGAAACCCAACCTGGGCCAGGATTCAGGCGCGCAGAAGGCCCAATAGGCCCACAGACAGCACAGTGTGACATTAGGCCCGTAAGCCTGCATTTGAGAGGAGCTCGAGAGGGCAGCCGCAGTGGGGCTTATAAACCACTCCGAGCCCCTCTCAACTAGCGAGGTGGGACTAAACTTTTGGCCGCGGGCAGCGCAAGGCCTTTGGTCCCGATT
>NC_057811.1:15320616-15321469 GCF_018294505.1 Triticum aestivum
GTCCCGGCCCCGTGCGCCGGCGCCCTCGCCGCCCCCGCCCCCGCCGTCGCCATCGTCCTAGCCGCCCCCGCTGTGAGAGCCGCCGCCCCGGCTCTGTTTTTTTATTTTTATTAGTTTAATTTTTTTGTTCATATGTGATGTATATGTGTATGTGGCTATAATGTATATGTGAACAAAAAAAAGTTGTATGTATGTAGATGTTCAAAATGTATGAATATATATGTCAAAAATGTTTTTTTGTTCATATATAGAAAGTTTTTATATATGACAATGGATATATATTCGATATATATGAGAAATGATGATCCACATGGAAAAGTTTTATATATGCAAAAGTTACAATTTTAGAAATGTTTTATATATCTAGCTAGGAAGGGAAGAAGAAAAAGAAGGATAGGAAAGAAGAAAATAAGAAGAGGAAAGAAAGAAGAAGAGGAGAGGAAGAAGAGGAGATATAAATAAGAAGAGGAAAAAAGAAGAAAAAGAAGAGGAGAAGAAGAAAGGAATAGAGGAGAAGAAGAAAATGTTTTATATATTCTATTTTTTCTTCTTCTCCTCTATTCTTTTCTTCTTCTCCTCTTTTTTTTCTTCTTTTTTTTCTTCAATCCTCTCCTCTATTCCTTTCTTCTTCTCTCCTCTTTTTATTTCTTCTTCGTTTTCTTATGTTATATCGGGTCTGTCGTCGTCGATATATACCCCTCCCGATAACTTCAACACGAGGGGGGGTCGATATACCCCCTCCCCGATAACATTATTTTCCCGTGTATATATGTCGTCGTTGTCGATATAACCCCCTCCTGATAACTTCAACATGTGGGGGGGGGGTCGATACACCCCCTCCCCGATAACATTA
>NC_057811.1:15321660-15334004 GCF_018294505.1 Triticum aestivum
CCGTGTATGTATGTCGTCGTTGTCAATATAAAACCCCCTCCCGATAACTTCAACACGTGGGGGGGGGGGGTCGATATATACCCCCTCCCCGATAACATTATTTTCCCGTGTATGTATGTCGTCGTTGTCGATATATATAACTCCCTCCCAGATAACTTCGACATGATGGACGGTCGCTATGTATACCCCCTCTCGACTGTGATAATTTATACCACGGGAGCACCCCCCGGCCCTCTCGCTCGACCAAAACTCTCGAGGACACCCAAAGCCTAGAAAAAAACGATGTCGGTCTCCTACCCCCTCCCGCCGCGCCCCTACCCTTGAAGCGTTGCCTAGGCCACCCCAAACCCGGAATAAGCTAGGTCTACGTTTGCACTAATATATCCACCTGCTGTCATGTTTGTGTAATAATTGCCATGTTGTAATATTTGCAGAAACAATGGAGCACGGACGAGATGAGCAAGCAGAAGATGTGTTGGGGGACATAATCTTAGCCGGAGGTGATATCTTGTCGTATCTTAACGACAATGATGGTCTGGAAGAACAGGGTGAAGAAGCAGGCTGCGGTGATCGAAGAGTGGAGGAGGAAAGACATGATTATGATGGCTCCGGTGACCCAATGCTGGTGCAAGAAGGAGCCCGTGGTGACGGCTCCGGTGACCGAACAAAGTCCGGCCAGGTAAATATATTAGTTAAGCCTGTGCTGACTAGCTAATTGATGCATTCATTGTTTTGGTATGTACACATATTAATTAACACTTGTCTTTCTTCTTTTTTCTAGCCCTCCGGATCGAGCACAACTGCGGTAAAGAGACGAGGCCCGAAGAGAAAGTTGCGCTCGGATGAAAGGTTTGAGATCACAGCAATCGCGCGCAACGGCCAACCGATTGAACCCCTCCGGACAAAGGATGCTTTTGCTTCTCAGTGCGGGGTTCTAGTTAGGGACAAGATCCTGATCAGCATCCACCAATGGTATAAGCCTAAGAAGGAAGACCCTGAGGTGTCTTATGTCAATGATATGCAGAAAGATGATCTTTGGACTGAGCTGAAGGCAAATTTCACCCTACCGCTAGAGGAGGATCCGGAGAAGCCAGTTAAAGAGCAATTAATCAAGTCTCATGCTCTTAAGAAGATGGCATACCTATTCAGGAGGTGGAAGAATGAGCTGAAAACGTTTGTCGACAAAGAAGAGACACCTGAATTCATCGGCCGGTATGAGAAGATCAGAGATCACTGGCCCGCATTTGTGGCCCACAAGACATCGGAAAAGAGTAAGAAGATGTCAGCGACAAACAAGATGAATGCTGCGAAGAAGAAGCTTCACCATCGCACGGGGTCAGGTGGCTACCTCAAAGCCCGGCCTAAGTGGGCCAAGTCTGAGAGGGATCTGCTTGATAAAGGGATCGAACCACAGACAATGAACTGGCCAGACCGTTGCCGGACTTGGTTCTTCGGGGCTGGCGGAACCTTGGACCCTGTATCAGGGAGGTGTCGTTGGACGGACGAGCAACCTGCAATACCCATCAAGAAGATTCAGCACTATATCGATGCAGCGCAGCAAGGGACGTTTGTTCCAGACAGAGAGAACGACGAGCTCACAATGGCCCTCGGGAATCCTGAGCACCCTGGACGGACACGAGGCACGCCAGGCTCCGTTCCGTGGAAGGCTGGTTTTCCGGACGCGGGCGGTTACAAAACCCAGGAGAGGAGGGGAAAAGTGGAGCAGATCCAAATTCAGCGTCTGCACGAAAGGGTTCAAGTGCTAGAGGAACGAGACATCAATAGAGATGCCGAAACTGCCCCCGAAGCTACACCGCCATCTCAGCGTAGAAGCAACGTGGCTTCCACCGAGCTGCCTCAGCTGGAGCATGCGGCTACTCCTAGCTACCCCGTGGATGCTATCACGGAGTCTCAACATTGCCACCTTATGGCGGAAAGGCAGAACTTGAAAGTCAAGGCGGCTGTTGGCTCTGTTTTACCTACTGAACCCGGCGCAACCTACCACTGCCGGCCGATTCCTGAAGGATATGCTAGGGTGATGGTGGATGAAATAACGGAGGGATTTGAGGACCTCCAGCTTGACCACCCTACCGGTGAAGGGGAGACTCGGCTGGGTTTAGCTCTGAAGACTCCATGCCTATGGCGGAAGGAGCTCATCAAGCTTCCGAACTGGACGGCTCCGGCGAGTAAGGGCACTCCGCCTCCTCCTCCGCCTCCTCCTCCGGCGAGTGATCAGGGCACTCAGCCTCCTTCTCCGGCGCGTGGCGGCACTCCGCCTCCTTCTCCGCCAGCGCCGGCGCGCCAGAGCAGCCAGCCTCCTCCTTCTCCGCCTCGTCAGCAAGGGCGGAAGAGACCCGCCGCCGCTGCGGCTGCTCCGGCGCGTCGTAGTCCTTCTCCTCCGCCTCGTAAGCAAGGAAAGAAGACAGCCGCAGCCACTCCGTCTGCTCTGCCGGCGTCTAGCAGTACAGCTGCCAGAGGCGGGAGGCAATACAGATTCGGTCCTTCTCTGAAGGCCCCAGAGAAGTTACCATATGAGAGGACCGAGGAGGAGAACGCGAAGATCGTGCGAGCCGAAGTGAAGAACTTCTTTGAAGGGGACAAAGCAAAGAAACATCCACCTCCGGAGGAGAAGGTAGATCCGGTGAAAGCAAAGCGCACTCTGGCTGCCCTGACAAAACCACCAAAGTCTCCGCCAAAAGGCAACTATGAGCGCGTTCTTGCAAAGGCATATGCCAAAGCGGAGCGGTCGGGAAGTACTGTCAGTGATAAAAGGATGAAAGAACGACGAGCTGGGAAAAAAATTGCCCAGCTCGGCGAACAAGAGAACCAATCGTGCCCCCCGCTCAAGGTGTCAAAAGACATCGTCGCTAATGATCCGGGTATGGTGCCCGGTTATACCGATCTTGGAGATTACCTGCCCGACGATGTACATTATGAAATCATGGAGGTGGACGAACACAAATACCATTACGGGAAGCCTCTGGTCAAAGATGTCAAATCTCTAAGCACGATGATGCGAAGACTACATGATTGGTACATGAAAACCTGCAGAGAGTCTGATGGGATGAGTACTTTAACGCTGAGAGTTAAACCGGAGCATGACCTCGTTGGAATTGAACTGCTGAATGTTCCATTTAAGGATTTCTTCCAGTTTTACAATCTAATGTCCCTCGATAAAACAACGATCACTTGCTACTGTCTGTAAGTAGTACTACTTCTGTCATTAAGTCTCTCTATATAGGTCAGCTCTTTCATTGCATGTATTTATACTTATATATCCTCACTATATTATGCAGATTGAAGATCGCCGAATTGAAGAAAAGACAAATCGGTGATATTGGGTTCATTAACACAAATCTCATAGATGCATATACGGTTGAAAAACATCCCAAAGAAGCCGAGGCCAACTTGCTACGATCGTTGGTATTAAATCAAAACAAAGATATAATACTCTTTCCTTACAACTTCAAGTGAGTGTTACTGTCTTCTGCATATTCGGTTTCCCTTTATTAGTCCAGGTTATGGTAATGTAATTGATGACTTATGCATGCATGCGCAGCTTCCACTATATTCTCCTAGAGATTAAGCTTGAGCCGGGAGTAGTAACCGTCTTAGACTCGAGACGAAAAGATCCCCAGGACTATGCGAACATGACTCAAATGCTCCGGAAGTAAGTTAAATCGATCATTATCCACCATATCAGCAACTTTGTTCATTTCCTGATATCAAGTAATTGTTTTCTTTGTCTGGCAGGGTTTGGAGAAAATTCACCTCAAAAGCCCCGGGACTGCCGAACCAGCTGCAATATAGACACCCGAAAGTAAGTACTATAGTAGCATGTTCCGCGCATCTCCTAGTGATTCAAGCGCTAGTTTGATCAATACCATTTAGCATGCTTGCTTATCAGTTTGATTGACCTCTATTTCTTGTAAAGTGGTTGTGGCAGCAACTCGGGAATAATTACTGTGGATACTACATTTGCGAGTCCATCCGCTACCATACCTGTGAGCGGGGCTACACTGAAGAACAATATGAAGTGCGTAAGCAATAATATTCATAATATTATTTTATTACCATCATTTGTGTTGAGTTTCATTTATTCATATATATATGTATTGACCCCCTTCTTCAAATTAGATTTTTCGAAAGCGGGATCAACTCCTAGCAAAAGATCGTATGCTAGGAATTCAAGAGGAATTGGCGGCATTCTTCCTTGACCACGTGATCGCTGAAAACGGAGAATACTATGTGGACCCTGTGTTCCTACAATATAATTAGGAGATTGTATTGTAAGAGATAATTATTGTATATATGTAGCCGGTAGTGTCGGATAGATATACGAGAACTTGTTGTTCGACCAATATCTCGGAGAAGGAGTGGTGGTCGATATCACTTCTCTCTGTATGCATATATATATGTTCATGACGATCTTCTGTTTCCTTCATTTGATTACTAGCTAGCGTGTCTACTCCTCTCCATACGTATATAGTACGTAGCGTCGACAAAGCACGGAGATAAGAGAGGACACTTCTCTCTATTAATTAGCTAGCTAACACAATATATGAAACACCTAAATTAACCCCCCAAAACCCCTAAACCACCCCCTTTAAAAAAAACAAAAACCTCAGCTCCTGCCAGGTGCTAACGCGTGGATGCCTATTGGTCCCGGTTGATGGCACCAACCGGGACCAAAGGCCCTCCTGCCTGGGCTCCCCGCACCGTCCACGTGGACGGCCTTTAGTCCCGGTTCGTGTAAGAACCGAGACTAAAGGGCTAGGGCATTAGTAACGACCCTTTAGTCCCGTTCCAGAACCGGGACTAAAGGCCCTTATGAACCGGGGTAAAAGCCCCTTTTCCTACTAGTTGCAGAAGAAAAAGGTACCTTCAAAAGTGGACTTCTCTCTAGCTAGTATGATAAAAAAATAAGTATGATACATGTGCGTTGCGATGTGGAAAACGCGAGGAATGCATGTGTCGTGTCAAGTGCCGGCTCGGTCGCACGGAGGCAGGATATTGATGGGTGTGTCGACGTCGGCAGCGTGCACATCCCAATGAGAGGAATCAAATGATGTGGGTGCGACGTCGCTACAGGAACCTCTGAGCCGTGTGTCCTTTCCAATGAAACAAGTTGGTCCTTTGCAACAGCTACTCAACCACCAGGAAAAGAGATATGCTATGCCTGGTGCCACCCTGGGCCTGAAAATGTAATCTATTGAACTCTCATTTAGTAGCTCAGATGCTTACATTAAAAAATTAAAATTCTAGTTATGTAGTGTTTGCCGAACGGCTGTTCTCGGCAAAGACATGACAGAACCAGCGGCCGTGAAGTCACTTTATTTTATTGAGAGGCGCTGTTTGGTTCTCGGCAAAGACCAAACTATTTACCGAATGCCCGAGGTTTGGCTCTCAGCAAAGTTCTGTTTGCCTGAGAGGTGAGAGGTGTATGTCAGGTATTCTTTCCGAGAACAGTTCTCATCAAAGACGTTGCCAAGTGTTTCTGGCACTCGGCGTAGGGTGAAATTCCAGTAGTGCAAGCACATATATTGTTTGTTTTTTGCCAGTATGTTCACTACTAGGAAAAACATTACCAGTAGCATGGGTTTTTGCATACCAGTAGCGTGGGTTCCCGCGCTACTGCTACGTCGCTACAGCTACTTTTTAGCAGTAGCGCGTGTTTTACCCCACGCTACTGATAACCAGACGTACCAGTAGCGCCGGTGCCCTACGCTACTACTAGTTCACACCAGCGCTACTACTAATGGAATAGTGGTAGCACATATATGATACACCCACGCTACTAGTAACTAATTAGGATTTAAAAAAAATAAGAATATACACACGTGTTTAGACATACATTTCATAGTACTCACATACATGCATTTAATAATACGTATGTACAGGCAATCATACATATCTGATATAGATAATTAATACACACATACACACACACACACACACACACAACCAGCATCTAGAGACTGGGCTCTGAAATGTGCAGAGTACTTCCCCGCCGCTCTTCTCTTCTCCAATTCAGTTTCAACCATGGCAATAAGCATTTTCTCAGTTTCAATTTTTGCAACCTACAACAGAATTTTAGACCAGTCAGCTAACTTTTTGATATAATTAAATGGCCAATTTCAGAGTAATAAACAAATTAAGGTGGTTCGACAAATTTCCATGTTTTTACCTGAACATTGCCATGGGGATCTCTTTCAAGCAAAAGCTGCTCCTGAATGGTTTTGGGCAAGAAGTCAAACAACTCCCTAGATGCTGGTTCAAGCTTGCTTTTCCAAGCCCCTGCCTCGTCAACAACATCATGTGCCAAAATTTCATTCAATTCTGCAATGAGTTTTTGAATCTGGAGAAGAGAAAGAATGGTATCAGTAACGTAGTCGAAAACAGTATATAAAGTTGGAGAAAGCACAAAGATTGTCAAACCTCTGGGATGAAATCAATCAAGCCTTCCGGTATTAGGACAACTCCATAGTTGTAACCAAGTTCTACACGTTTGTAAACAACATCGGTAATGTAGTCTGTGACATTCTTGAGTGTTTCCTTCTTCTCAGCAACCTTCACAAATGAAGACATTAGAAAAAATAAACAAAATGTGTCTTGTAGTTCTAGATACTTAATCTTAGAATATATAACATGTGCAGCATATAAGGATTAATGTTTGGTGTGAAAAGATAAAACTGGACTGTGAATTAACATAAATTATGTGTACATATGACTAGAAGAAGGCTGGAATGGGATAGTTTTATTTCAACTTCAGATGTACTTCATATATGAGTTCCTAACCTCTTCACCGATGAGTGCAACATTAGGGTGTGTCTGTAGAGCACACTCTAGTGTAATGTGAGAAGCAGCACGACCCATAAGCCTCACAATTGCATGACCATAGAGAGTACATGTTAGTGAGTGGATAAAGAAAAAAGATTAAAAAATGTATCATGGATTATATATGTTTGCACTTGCAGTACGCCGAACAACAACTGCTACAAGAATGTTGGCATTATATGTATGCATGTATAGAAAAAATCAATAAAATTTAGAACATTTAACAAGTCCCTTCTCCTAAAGTAATCACTTACAATTAAAAATAAATTTGCATAAGGTGTGGTTAGTATGTTGCAGAGGTTTGCTGGGCCCTTTTGTGAACTCTAAGACCAAGAAACTAGCTAAGAAATCTGCCAACAAAATTTTAATACTCTCTACGTGTACTTAATAATTCAATTAATAAAGATCTGAATACCACTCTGATACAGGAGTTATCTGCTGTAACAAACAGTATTGGTAGACTAGATTACTTTCAACTTTGTTAAGTGTAAGCAGTGTCAAATCCAAAGCTTGTTGGGACCTCCTTGCATTTTAGATCTCCATCAATAGTCTTTGTGCAACTAATAACACGAGTCTTCAAGTTCCTTCCCCTGGGATGCAAAAAACATGACTTAGAATCATCTTTGCCCTTATTTATCACACAGCTTCTCTCTCCTGCATTTATATGTACTACTCTCACAAACAAATACTTAATATGTTTCCAGTGTATTTAAGTATAATAGGTACCATTGTCATTTGCTCTTATATGTCTCTTGGTTTTATAAGCTTCTTAGTCTTTGTGGCCACTCAGAATATGGCTTACAATTTACAGAAGGCAGGAGTAACTATCAATATGGCACGGAAAGGGTGAAATCTGGATTGAGCATTTACTTGTGATAAAATAATTCCAAAACAGAATACATGAATAATATAAATTAGAAGCTACACCATTGTAGAACGAAAATAAAAGGATTTAACAGTGTAAAGCTTCAGACATTAACAGCAACCAAAAAGTCCTTTAGGTGAGCAAAAGAGTGAGTTGTCGTTTTAGCACCCAACCTGAAGTATTCACCGAGGAGGCATGCGTTTGTGTTTGAATCATCACCACCGATGACAACAAGTCCATCCAAATCAAGTCTGTTGACTGTGTCTTCAGCTTGCTGGAACTGCAAAAATATCAAACAGAGTTACAAATAAAGATAAAACTAGTGAAGTACAGGTTAGTCAACGCAGCATCAAATACAGAAAGGGGATGGAAAGATCCAGCACGCATTTGAGTATAGGCACTCAAAACACACACCTGCTCTGGTGTTTCAATCTTATCCCTTCCACTGCAGATCATATCAAATCCGCCCTATTGAAAAGGTTATACATATTTAATTATAATGCATCATCAGAGTAACAAGCTTTAGAATTATTGGTACAGGCTTTAATTAAGGAAATAGCCTAAAGCAAATTTCAAGGTATCTACAGCAAAAACGAAGCTGTACATGACTTACAATATCCATCGATGCAAAATGGTTGCTAGAACTGAAGCCTAAAATACAAAATGCAGATAAGTTACATGATAGAAATGCATAAACTTGGACCCTGGACAACTAACTGTCTACCAAGCTAATTTGCCATATATCATCCATGGGTGGATGGATCTGAAACAGAACATGGCACAGCTCAAAGCAGAGGAGAGGGGGGCAGAGGTAGGGGGTGGGGCCTGAGAAGAAGTCACCGGAGAAGGAGGGAGGCTCCATGGGCGCAGCAGAGAGAGAGAGAGAGAGAGAGAGAGAGAGAGAGAGAGAGAGAGAGAGAAGGGGGGATTTTCTCCGAGCGGTGCGAGATACACGGATGGGTGTGCCCGTGAGTGGTAGCGTGGCTTAGCAAACACCCCCTACTACTAAATGGGCCTACTAGTTTACACGCAGAAGAAATAGCAGTAGCGCGTTTTGCACACCAGGCGCTACAGCTATGTCTTTAGCAGTAGCGCTGGGTTGATCACTCACGCTGCCACTATGTATTAACCTGGGGGTATGGTGTGGCACACTTACTAGTAGGCAGTAGCGCTGCCCAAAAAAACTCACGCTGCTACTAATATCAGTAGCGCGTTTTGTACCAAGCGCTACTGGTATTTACCAGTAGCATGGGGTCCTAAACAGGCGCTACTAGTAAACTTCTACGTACAAGCATTTTCCTAGTAGTGGTTGAACTTGCTCTCCCCCCTTTCTTGTTTCCAGTTTGCGAATTCCGGTCATTATGTATTAATGAAAAAGGGTGATTGCACTGTTCAAATAAAAAAAAACTCAAACTCACGCATATTTGTAAACCCGTGCCAGTATGCACATGGACTCAACTAAATTGCACAATAAAGTTTGTACACATGTATATACGCCGCCCATCACAAACACATAGTCCCACATAATGCATCAGAAACATGCAATAAGATAATTGACCATCTAATGAAAAATCAATGTACAGACTCACAGACTTAAGAATTAGTGTTTCCAACCCACAAGAGAAATTGACACCCTTATACATGCATATATATAGTCTGGCCGCAGTACAAATCATTGCATTCCACACGACATAGTGACCTTAATTTGCAAGTTTGCTAGGAAGCATACTAGCTAGTTACAAAAAGATTTTCATGGCTCGTAACCGAGAAGGCATGTCGATTTCAAAGAGCTTTGAGAAGAGAGCAAAATGCAGCATAACGCGGATCTCCTTTGTTTCCAGATCAAGAACGACGAGCCGAGGATGGAAATCGGTAATCACATCACGTTCACGTAGGTCTAAATGCAGGAACGCGATAGTGCATCTCTCACTGGGGTGCATGAATGTAGTTCGAAGATGTCGGTTAGCAGGGATGTCGGGGTCTAGCGACCGCACCTTCTCCCCCAGATCGATCACAGTCTCTAGCGCCCATCCACCACCGTCATAGAGCTGGTGCCACATGGAGATAGTGAAACCTACGACGTGGTACAATCTTAGTAGCCTGGACCCGCACCCGACTGGGGGGGGGGGGGAATAGGATCCTAGGTAGAGTCGTCCTCTTTTGAAGTTGGTAAAAGAAAGGACCGGGACCTCCAGCTGGCCTGGTTCACCTGTGCGGACGTCATAGGTTATGATCTCATCACCATCGTCCGTTAACCAGTGGATAATGCCACCGGGGAGAACAATGACTTTGCGGCGCCTCTCAGGCCACTTTTGCATGAAGAAGCCGTCATGGGTCATGACGGGTCCCCAGGTGCTGGTGGACGATGTGAATGTCTGGATTTTGATGGCACACCCATTACTGCTGAGTGTGCCAACGAATAGCAAGAAGTAGCAGTCAATGTCATCCGCAGCGGTGAGCAAGACACACCTACGGATGCATCTAACAGAATCCAGGGTGACAGGAGGCTTGTGTAGGAAGGTGCGTTGTCCAGTGATGGGGTCATACACATACATGTCGGATCGTCTCCTAGAAGGGCGGCGGTGGCATAGGAGGACGAGACCGCCGCGAGACGTCACTGGATAGTACTCCCTCCGTAAATTAATATAAGAGGGTTTAGAATACTAAAGTAGTGATCTAAATGTTTTTATATTAGTTTACAGAAGGAGTACTCTCTAAGAAAGTCATTAGCCCTGCGCGACACGAAAGGCGCCAAAGAGTCATCGATAAATGACATGGCGGTGGGCGTGGCCGGGTGGACCAACGAGAGGGGTGGCACGCCGTCGTCAATATTGAGGTTGGCGAGGATGCAGGAAGGCACGATACCACCTTGTTGCGTGACACGGCGGACGAAGTACGGGTTGAGTATGTCGCCGCGGAGGAGCTTGCATGTTGCGGCGCAGCAAACGAAGGTGCGGATGTCGGAGCGCGCGACGATCTCGAGCAGAAGATCTGCTGGGAGCGTCCACTCTATCGGCGCCGTCGAGGCTGCAGCCTCCGGCGTGCATGGATTTTGTCGTTGGCGTTTCTGCGCTGCGGTCGCCATCGGCGTATGAACTACGATGAAGCGGACGACGCTCATCTGATGCGGCGACTCAACGTTTGCTAGCTCTTGTATGGTTGTACTACGCTGTAACGTATCGGACCCGATTACAAGGTATGGCATGTACGTGGTCGTGGCCTCGTGGGTTTCTGATTTTAAACACGGATAGGTTCTGATTCTTTCTCACGGAAAGAGCACGTAACGTATGTGGGTTGATCTGTTTTGTGTAATGGAGACTGACACAAATTAACCATGTACGTTGATCCGTGGGAGTCGAGGAAAGAAAAATCTTTTGATAACTACTCATATATTAGTTTTCTTCCCAAGGAGCCGAAACTATACGCCAATCAAACAACATCATTTTATCAGTTATTATTAAAAAAACAACCCAATAGCTTAGGAACGTCAGCTGGGGAGGGAGCATGAATCAACCGAACGATCCTATGTTTTTTCCTCGTTCGCACATCATGTGATCCAGCGAACCATGAAGCGCGTTTGGAAAACGGGGTAGCCCCAAATTTTTTTTTACCATGCACTTATAATTTGTAAAACAAACGGAATTGGTCCGGTGGCAATTTCAAATAGGAAAAAAAATGTTTTTCCATATATAAGTTCAATAAATTTGCCATGCTCCAAAACACGAGATTCTTTTCTAAAAGCCACAAATGTCACCCTCTTAATAACAAAAATGCCACCCTCTTAATAATAATAAAATCATGTTATTAATAATAAAACTGTCATGTACAAAAACTAAGTTGACTTGTGAACATTATAGAAAAATGTCATCCTCTTAATAATAACAATGACACCCTTTAATAATATAAATGCAATATTATTAATAACATGTCTCCTGTTAAAATCTGTTTAAAATACAATTTTATATTGGCAGCGAACGAGTTAAAAATGTGACGTCTCCTGTCCTTGCGCCAGGATCCGTGCAACAAATATGAGGAAGGTAGCGCGTTCACTGGGAGGGACTTAAAATCTGACGTTGGCCAGACAACATTTTTCATATAATTTTTTTGGAACATCAACATTACAAAAAAGCAAAATAAATAAATATAATTCAGTTCTCCATCCCGTACAAGCCAATGTTGCTTGCTGAAACAAAAACTGGTATCTACAAAGTCAACCAGTACGTCACCGATTTCTGTTGAAATGAAATGCCGGAGACATCCTCATATATGAGTTTAGGGAATAAACAGATTGTCACCAATGGCGCCAAAGTAGTAGTGAGACCACATAGACACATCCAGCCACCCCTCTCTTTTTTTCGAAACAGAAGCAACCCCTCTTTTCACATAGATAAAACAAACAAGTTCAGCTGACCTTCACGCTAGATCCGGTGGTGCACGCGCCACCAAAACTAGAGGAAACCTATTCAACACTGTCAGGGATTTCGCTTTTACAATAACGTATTGTTGTTTTTAGTCCGCTTGTAATATGATTGCCATCTTAGGCAACCTCTTGAACACAACACCTCAGAAATTGAGTAGGCGCAAAAAGTCCAACAAAAACCAGTCTACAGTTGTAAACTAGTGCATACGACAATTGTAGATC
>NC_057811.1:15334469-15388113 GCF_018294505.1 Triticum aestivum
ATCTTAGTTGGAAGTTGATTCACATACAAGGAGCTCATGTTAAATAGTGGATAAAATAAGGAAAATAAATAATGAAGTTTTCTAATAAAGAATGTGTTAGTGGCATTGCTATTCCCCTTTAATAATAAAGAAAAGAAAATAAATAATAACAAGATTTGTACACAATTTACTCAAAAACTGCATTTTAATAATATACAAGAACAAACAAGTAATATGGATTTTTTTTGGTAAAATTAATTTTTCCCTGAAGGGATGAATTACTGACATTATTATTACTGTTATAGAAGAAAGAAAATGAAGTAAAAAAACTAAAACTAAATCAAAATAATTAAGTTGCCTAAGAAATAATGAACTAGTAGTATTGTTATTACCCTTTAAAAACAAAGAAAACGAACAAATAAAAGAAATGAAAACATTTTCGCACAATTTACACATAAATTCTGCTTTTTATTATATGCAACAATGATCATATAATAGTTGATTTTTCTAAAAAATGGTTCTTAAGAATGAATAATTAGTGATACTGGTATTATCCTTAACAAAGAAGAAATGAAATAAAAACTAAGACAACATCAAAATAATGAACCCCGCAAAAAAGCATCAAAATAATGAAGTTTTAATAAAAATTAGTGAACTAGTGATATTGATATTACCCTTTAATAAAAAAATACAAAAACCAAAATAAAGAACGGCAACTTGAACACAACTCACAAATAAACTGTGATTTTTTATATGCGAGAATAAGCATATAATAATGGATTTTTTGCACAAATAAATTCCTAAGAAGAATGAATTAGTGGCTTAAATATTACACTTAAATAAGAAACAAAATTGAATTAAAAATAATATTAAAATAATGAAGTTTTCTAATAAGTAATGAATTAGTGGAATTTGTATTACCCTTGAAGCTGAAAGAAAAACAGAGAGAATAAAAGAAATTACGCTTTTTCATAATATGTAAGAATAATTATATGCCTGCGGATAAACCTCTCAAAGTCCACCGCTACGCCGATCCACTGCAACAACATCGACCTAGACTTCGTGCTTCAATCTTTCCGTGGACCAATCACCCAATTCCCGATCAGATACCTAGGGCTACCCCTCACTACGGGCCGGCTATGCCTAGTTCATCTACAATTTCTCCTCGACCGCATCCGCGCCCGGCTCGCTGGGTGGAAGGGGCGGATGCTCTCCATTGCGGGTAGGCGTGTTCTTGTCCGCTGCGTCCTCACCGCCCTGCCCACATTCGCACTCACTGCGCTTCGGGTCCCCAAGAAGCTTCTGAAGGAGATTGACAAGTGCAGACATCGCTTCCTGTGGGGGAAGGACCAAGAGCTCTCTGGCGGCAGCTGCAAGGTCAACTGGGAACGTGTCTGCTCCCCGATCGAGCATGGTGGGCTCGTGAAGGAGATATGCCCTAGAGGCAATAATAAAGTTGTTATTTATATTTCTTTATATCATGACAAATGTTTATTATTCATGCTAGAATTGTATTAACCGGAAACTTAGTACATGTGTGAATACATAAACAAACAGAGTGTCCCTAGTATGCCTCTACTTGACTAGCTCGTTAATCAAAGATGGTTAAGTTTCCTGACCATAGACATGTGTTGTCATTTGATGAACGTGATCACATCATTAGAGAATGATGTGATGGACAAGACCCATCCGTTAGCTTAGCATAATGATCGTTAAGTTTTATTGCTATTGCTTTCTTCATGACTTATACATATTATTATGCAACTCCCGAATACCAGAGGAACACCTTGTGTGCTATCAAACGTCACAACGTAACTTGGTGATTATAAAGATGTTCTACAGGTGTCTCCGAAGGTGTTGGGTTGGCATAGATCGAGATTAGGATTTGTCACTCCGAGTATCGGAGAGGTATCTCTGGGCCCTCTCGGTAATGCACATCACTATAAGCCTTGCAAGCAATGTGACTAATGAGTTAGTTGCGGGACGATGCATTACAGAATGAGTAAAGAGACTTGCCGGTAACGAGATTGAACTAGGTATGATGATACCCACGATCGAATCTCGGGCAAGTAACATACGGATGACAAAGAGAATGACGTATGTTGTTTTGCGGTTTGACCGATAAAGATCTTCGTAGAATATGTAGGAACCAATATGAGCATCCAGGTTCCGCTATCCCCCCTTTCCTTCTCCCTATCCCCCCTTTCCCCTTTCCCCTCTCCGTTGGAAGGAAGGGGGGGGTGAATCCTACTAGGAGTGGAGTCCTAGTAGGACTCCCCCCCATGGTGCGCCTCTCCCTGGCCGGCCACCTCCTCCCCCTCTCCTTTATATACGGGGGCGGGGGGCACCCCAAAGACACACCAATAGTTCTCTTAGCCGTGTGCGGTGCCCACCTCCACAGTTTACTCCTCCGGTCATAGCGTCGTATTTCTTAGGCCAAGCCCTGCGCGGATCACATCACAACACCGTCACCACGCCGTCGTGCTGACGGAACTCTCCCTCGACCCTCTGCTGGATCAAGAGTTCGAGGGACGTCATCGAGCTGAACGTGTGCTAAACATGGAGGTGTCGTACGTTTGGTACTTGGATCGGTCGGATCGTGAAGACGTTCGACTACATCAACCGCGTTAACCTAATGCTTCCGCTTTCGGTCTACGAGGGTACGTGGACACACTCTCCCCCTCTCGTTGCTATGCATCTCCTAGATAGATCTTGCGTGAGCGCAGGAATTTGTTTGAAATTGCATGCTACATTCCCCAACAGCTCGGCGTGCTGAACCTGTGAAAGTTCAGCCCTGCACTCCGGCTGCGATGGCTCTGGCACAGCTGGACGAACCCCTCTCGACCTTGGGTAGGAACGGAGCCCCCGTGCGATGCCTCAGACCAAGCCCTTTTCAATGCAGCGATGACGGTGACCATTGGTAATGGCAAGACGGCGAGCTTCTGGCATAGCTCATGGCTGGGAGTGGTGCCTTTGAAGTTTTGCTTCCCAACCCTCTTCAAGCATTCAAGACGCAAGTGCAGAACGATGGCTCAAGCCATCACTGGCGACCGTTGGATCTCGGACCTAGCACATGGCAACACCAGCAAACTGGGCAGTGAGGTTCTAAACCTGCATCGACTAATACAACAGCAGCAGCTCACCCTCCAGGAGGAAGACCGGGATCAGATTCGATGGAAATCCGGGCAGTACAACTCCCACTCGGCTTACACCCTACAGTTCCTGGGAGCAACGACCGGCATGTTCCATGACCTGATCTGGGGTACTTGGGCTCCGGCGAAGCTCAAACTGTTTGCATGGCTCCTCCACCAAAACAGACTGTGGTGCAACGACCGCCTCCAGCGTAGAGGTTGGACCAATGACTACTTCTACCAGCTCTGCCTTAGAAACCTCGAGTGCTCTGCACACTTATTCTAGGAGTGCACTTTCACGAAGACAATCTGGGCTGAACTGTGATCATGGCAACACTGTCAGGGTTTGATCCATGCATGCGAAAACAACGGCAGCAGCTCTCTGGAGAGGGTGGCAACCATGGTCTCGACGACACAACCAGCGTTCACGAAAGGAATAAAAATCCCTGGTGATGCTTGCGCTGTGGAAAATTTGGCAAGAGTGCAACCACTGCATCTTCAGGAGGAAGGAGGCAAGGGCGCGGGACATGCTCGATGAAATCAGAAGAGACCTTAGCCTGTGGCAACAGAGTGGAGTTAGATTTCTTCAGAGCCCCTTCAGGGACCCGCCGTGAGACAGTAGCCTTAGCAACGGTGCTGTCGGCACCTTTTTCCTTTTCTTTTCTTATCTCCTTGATCCCAGGATCACCGCATTTGTCACTTTTACCACTGCTCCCTGCTTAAATGAATGAAACACGAGCCAAGGCTGGCACTTTCAAAAAAAGAATAATTATATAATTGTGGATTTTTCGTCAAAAAAAAGATACGGTGTCATTCCCCGCGTATCTTTTCATAAACACATTCACACCATGCACACAACGGAGCTACTAATTCTTTTATTGCATACAACGGAACTTGAACAAAGAAATAGAATCGACAAAAAAAACACTCATAGGCATCGCATGCACAAAACACATGCGCACACACGTTATGCATCTGCTAATTCAGCTGATCAAGCCTCGTATGTGGATGCACTGTAGAAGTGCATGCTCTAGCCAATGCAACCAAAAGACCGATCTAAGAGAGAGGGCCGGACATTATACTCCAGCACTCCCCCTCACGTCTATGCTCCTTTGGAGCTATATGACATGGGCAGCGGAAGCGGCGGCAGGCCACAATTATTTATTGCATTTACTGTGTTTTGAACTCTGAACCTATTGGTTGTAAGTTTATGCACCTAACCGGTTCATCCATCAGACCGACCTGATGGAAGAGACTAGGCAGCACATTATACGTCAACACTCCCCCTCCAGCCGGGTCTTGAACTCAAGACCTCTTGGCTCCGATACCATGTAGAAGTGCATGCTCTAGCCAATGCAACCAAAAGACCGATCTAAGAGAGAGGGCCGAACATTATACTCCAACACTCCCCCTCACGTCTATGCTCCTTTGGAGCTATATGACGTGGGCAGCTGAAGCGGGGCAGGCCGCAATTATTTATTCCGTTTACTGTGTTTTGAACTCTGAACCTATTGGTTGTAAGTTTATGCACCTAACCAGTTCATCCATCAGACCGACCTGAAGGAAGAGACTAGGCAGAACATTATAAGTCAACATGCACCAGCCCAAAAGTACCAGCCGATGCTTTGACCAGGTAATAAAGGGTTAGTGGAAAAATATCGACTGATCCTAACTTTATTCCTAGGACATTGTCCAATAGCTAATTTGGAAAAATAAATTGAGTCATAACGAACACAACACAAAGTCACAAATACGACACATTCGATCTTCTATGTTGAACAGTGCAGATAACTCAAAAGGCTTGAGTGCTTGACAATGTACGATAACAACAAAAACTCGAATGTAAAGCAAACGAATTCATGCAGCAAGATAGAGTAGCAGGTACTTAGTTATTACTACAGTAAGTTTTTGCGGTCGGCTAGATCAGATGGGAGATGGTGCCGATGGCGGTGCGCTGCTGTTGTCGTCCCTGTAGAACTGCAGCACTGTGTAGATGGTCTGCATGATGGTCATGCCGAGGAGTAAGATGGCGGCGGCGAGGGAGAGGAACGCCCATGGGCTCCTGAAGTACGTGTGGATGAGGTTGGCACGCCTAATGTTCCACGGCTTCCGGAAGTAGCCGTTCACCTGCCGCTGCACGGCGTCGAGTGCGCTGTTGGGATCGAGCATCACATCCCTGGAAATGGTGTTGAACAGCTTGGCCACGGCCTGGTCGCTACCGATGGCGTTCTGGATGATACCCTTGGAGCTCAGCAGCTCCACGTCCTTGGCCGAGTTGATGATGTTGTTCATGAAGAAGACGTAGTCGGTCACGTCGTTGCCTGCGCCGACGTGCAGCCGCTCGAACGCCATCACGTTGAGGAACATGTACTCGGTGGAGTCGTCCACCGACACAGTCGGCATGGTCAGCGTGCCGCTCCGAAACTGGATGTCGTGCAGGCTCAACGTCTTGCTCGGCTTGAACTGAATCCCGGCTTCGTAGAGCTTCAGTGCTGACCGGATGATGGCGTTGTCCTCCTCAATGTCCTGGGGGCTCCAGATTTGATGGCACTTACCAGTGAGCATGCTCCGGCGAAAGACATCTAGTGGGTGGAGCCCTAGGCCGATGCCTGGTGGAAATGGGCCGGATGATTGGGCTAGAAATTCCAGAACCATTCGGTTGATGAAGTCGTTGTTCTGGCATAAAGAGAAAGAGACACCATATATTAGTCTCAAAACAGTCTTATACCCCGTTTTATAGATAAAGCAACCATCACAATTACATATAAAATGTTCAAGTGCTACAAAAGTAAATATAAGTTTGCTGAGGCAACAAGACAAAACTGCCCAAAATTAAAGAGAAAACAAGCCACACGGGTGGAAGATCAGCGGCTAGCAGGAGAAGCAAGGTACATTTTTATTCGTTTCTTTGAATAATTTCTGTGCAATTTGATGGTTTATTTGTTCTTATAACAGTATTGGAAGGCAAAGTAGTTAATAATTACCGGAGGCTTTCCACTCTCAACCTCAACGAGCTTCTGGAGCAGGAGTAAAGGTAGCTGGTTCTCAAGCATGAGCATGTCTCGCCGGATGTAGGGCACCATGTTGAGTGTCCCGTGGGGGCTGAAGATCGGGTCGTTATGTGCGTAGTCGCTTACCTGCTTCCCGTCGGCGGCGGTGCACCTCATGACCTCCAGCAGGAAGCAGCCGTCGAAGATCATCATGGCCAGGAACCGCTCCCTGCCACCGCCGCGCCACTCACCGTCGAGGTCCATGTACGCGCCCTGCAGCTGCTCCGCGATGTCCTCCACGCCGTCGACGAGCTTGTCAAAGGTCCGCTCCGCGCGCTGGAGCAGCTGCTGCAGCGCCCGGCACTTGTGCTCCTCCATGGGCCGCAGGTCAAGGTCGCCATGGTGGAAGGGGCCCAGCGACACCACCTGCGGCTGGTACGCCTTGCTCTTGATGTTGGTCATGCAGGGCGGCACGCGGTAGATGCAGTGGCGCTCCCACCGCGACACCACCGCCGACTTGTCAGCTTCCTTGAGCTTCTTCTCCACGTCCACCACCCACGTCCTCTTGCTGCTGCTGCCGCCGGCCGCCGCCATTCTGATTGATCTCTCTATCATATGAGATTTCTATAGCTAGGATAGTAGATGTATGTGCGTGCAGGGGAGGTTAGCAGCTAGCTATTATATAGACAGATAAAGATCATGTTCGCCATATACGTTGCCTATGCAACAACGTTACTTGCATTACATGCCACATTATAGTATGTTTATGTTATATTTGGATCTAGTATATCAGGAAGGGGTCATGGTCTATTGTAATTGCATGTGGCCCATACAAGATGCTAGGGGGAGCATCTGGCCGGAGCCCTGAGGAAGCGAGGAATATGTACGTTAAAGTAACTGTTGTCGGGAATGATAACATTTGGTTTAGGATGGAGTGGAGACGTGCCTGCAGACAGGTGCATGCGTCGCGCCGTTGCGCCCATTAACTCCAGATCGACCAAGACACGAACATGTGCAGAGGCGGTTTTTGGGTGATTTGTAGCACCGTGGATGAGTAAATAGCATAAAATATCACATTTGGGACCAAGGTTACATGAAACTATCATTTTTTTTTAATTTCTCAAAAATCTACCACTATTTTGTTTGGTTGTTCCAAACAAAAAACAATGACAATGTGCTTTAAAATTGATCCGATTTATGCCAGGTTGGGTCCGCTTCTTAACAAACCGTTTGTTGACTGTTTATTACCAATACTTATATGTGAGGCTCATATGTAAGCTCTCTCTCCTTCCTCTTCTCTTTCTTCTCTCCCGCTCCCTACATTATCTCTCTCCCGAGCCAGAGAAGTGCACACCATGGCCGGAGCCACGGACCGCGTAGCCAGGCCGAGGTTGGAACGCCCTGTAGCGCGCCCACGGTCGGTGCGCCCAGTAGCATGCCCGGCAAAGCCAAGGCCACGGCTAGCCGCTGTGTGCACCCACAAGGCAAGCAGCAGCGGCGGCAGCAAGCGTCAGCCACGGCAAGCAGCAGCAGCGAGCGGTGGCAAGTAGCAGCGGCAGCGAGTGGTGACATGCAGCGACGACGGCTTCGCTCTGGCTGGTCGTGGTCGCGCGTAAGCTAGCTACTAGCTCCGGTTGACCGCGGTACGCACAGGAGCTAGCTAGCTCCGGCTGCGTCCATCCGTGAGTTAGCTTGCTCCGTCTGGCCGCGGTCCGTGGACTCGATGGTTTTCTTTAAATAAAATAACAGGGACCTTATTGCATATTTACAAAAGCTTATAGGATCTGATTGCTTTTTTTCAAAAACTTACAGGGACTCAAATTCTTTTTTTAAATATAAAAAAGTGTAGGGACCAAATTGCTTTTCATTTTTTGCAAGAGGCTGACATGTGGGCTCCACTTGTCGTAACGATCAACCTAACGGTGTTGACTTTTATGTCAAGTCAGACCGGAAGAGTGGACCAACGTTATCGCAATCACGGTTAAAAGTTAACCATTCTGTCACTAGTGTTTTGTTAGAACAGCCAAACAAAATAGTGATAGACTTTTGAGAAATTAATAAAATGGTAATTTTCTATAACCCCACCAAATGTGGTAGTTTTTGCTATCACTTTTGCTTCGGTACACCCCTAAACACATTGACGGTCGAGATCTTTCTATAACCCTTCACAATAAAGGGTAGCATGATCGTTTCACCCACGCCTATACACGCGCCCTCAGCTATTTTTCACTTTCCTTTTTTTTTTAAAGAGTGCAGGACACATGAATCAAACTCAAGACCTCTTGGTCTAAGGGTCTAAGAAGGATCACACTAACCAAGTAAGACATCCTAATGCTTGTTCGTATGTACACTTTTTTTGTTTTCTTCTACTTCAGTTCGCGGCTAGGCCTTCTCATTATTGAATCAGTCTTTTTATCACCATTTATTTTTTATTTTTTATCCGTTGTTTTCATTTTTATTTTTCAAAAAATTCTCATGGTTGTAAAATTTTATTCAAATTTTAAAAATTGTTCGCTTTTCAAAAACAAATCATAAAGTACAAACATTCGCACTTAAAACAATTGTACAGATATGTCACAAAATTGTTCATGTCTTTCAAAATTGCTCATACTGTCATAACACGAACAATTTTTAAAAAGAGCGAACAAAATTTTAAAAATGATTAAAAAACACTACAAAATTTGAAATTTCAAGCAAAAACCAGAAATTATGAATAAAATTTGAAACCAATTTATTTTGAATTTCCACAAACATTTTTTTGCGTTTATGTAGAAAACGTTTGAATACGGGATTACTTTCTAAATTCCAAATAAATTTTGAAAGCACGAACATTTTTTGAAAATGCAGAATTGTCGAAATCGCAAAAACATGGCATTGTGCCTTGGAATGGTGATACAAGGACCTAGAAAAAAATTGGTCCATATGAATGATGTCGAAAAAAGCTACTCTGAGACGGAACCTTCCGCCCAACCCAAACGTCCTACCCAAACATTTTTCCACTTAAATTCTTCAATATTTTTTTTAAATTCACAAACTTTATTTTCAAATTCATTAACTTTTTTACATATTGCGGAACACTTTTCAACTTTTACAAAAGTTTTATAAAAGCCCGTATTTTTTTTCAAATTCATAAGCATTCCTTTTCAAAAATGATGAAATTTTCAAAATGGCGAATGCTTGGGCCGGTCCAACAGGTACCCGACGACAGCGATGCCGTCGCCCAGTTGGGCAAGGCCTGAGCTTTTTTTTTGCTATTCTTTTTTTCGTTTTTTCTTTTTTGAACTGTTTTATAAATTTTATAACCTGTTTTAAATTTGAAATATTATTTGAATACCAAAAAATGTTATTGTTTCGAAATATCTTCTACAAATTAGAAAATGTTCCTGAATTTCAAAAAAGTTCACATTTTTTAATTTTTAGTTCATAAATTCAATATTTTTTGTGTTTTAAAAATGTTGATAGATTTTAAAAATTATGTGGTTTGCAATTTGTGTACAACATCAATATTTTGGAATTTGTTAACAATTTCAGAAAAAGTGTTGATGTTTAGAAAATTTTCATACAAAATTTGATATTCCAAAATTGACAAATTTCAAGAAATAATTCGGATATAAGATAATGTGCATGTTCATTGATAATGACAGAAATTGTAAAAAAAACAAAAGCCTTGCCCTACCGGCCTACCCGAACCACCACCTTTGAAAGTGACATGCATGAAATGACACCAAATTTTGGCAGCATGTGGGCATGCTCATGACAGGTGTCCATGCAAAATTTGAAGGAATTCGGACACCGAACACACGCTGCATCACATTCGGCTAGTGTTTTGGTGTTTTTTCACCGAGGAAACCCTAGAAAATGTATAAAATGTCAGAACTCAATTAAATTTATCTTGTATGCTTAGCATGGTGATGCTAGTGTGTCGAAAAAAATTGGGTCCATTTGATTGCTGATAAAAAAAAGTGGATCCATACTTGCTCTATCGGCCAACCTGAACCACCACTTTTGAACCTGGAGTGCTTATTGCCATACATAAAATGGCACCTTCAGCATGTGTGCATGCTCATGGCAGGCCTCCATGCAAAATTTCAAATAATTCGAACACCTAATGCACGTTGCATCACATTCGGCTAGTTTGTGGAAAAAAGTTAGCACCATTTTATTTATGTGAAAAAAGTGCATCCAGACTTGCCCTTCCGGCCTACCCGAATCACCACCTTTGAAAGTGACATGCATGAAATGACACCAAATTTTGCCAGTATGTGAGCATACTCATAGAAGGACTCCATGCAAAATTTGAGGAATTTGGACAAAGAACACACGTTGCGTCACGTTCGGCTAGTGTTTTTGGGTTATTTTTACCAGGAAAACCCTAGAAAATACATAAAGTGTCAGAATTCAATGAATTTTGTCATGCATGATTGGCATTATGATGCTAACGTATGGAAAAAAATTTGTCCACTATATTGATGTGAAAAAAGTGCATCCAAACTTGCCCTACCGGCCTACCCAAACCACAACCTTTGAACATTGTGTGCTTCTTGCGATGCATGAAATGACATCAAATTTTGCCACCACGCGGGCATGCTCATGGCAGGCCTCCATGAAAAATTTGAGGGAATTCTGACACCTAACGCACGCTGCATCATGTTCGGCTAGTGTTTTAGGGTTTTTTTCACCAGCAAAACTTAGAAAATGAATAAAATGTCAAAACTCAATGAAATTTATCATTTATGGTTGGCATGGTGATGCTAGTGTGAAGAAATTTGGGTCCAATTTATTGATGTGAAAAAAAGTACATTCAGACTTGCCCTACCGGCCTACCTGAACTACCACCTTTGAAGATGTTGTGCTTCATGCCACGCATGAAATGACACAAAATTTTGCCAGCATGTAGGCATGCTCATGGCAAGCCTTCATGCAAAATTTGAAGGAATTCGGACACTGAACGCACGTTCGGCTAGTGTTTGAGGGTTTTTTCACCGGGAAAAATACTAGAAAATGCATAAAACGTCATAACTCAATTAAATATATCATGAATGCTTGGCATGGTGATGCTAGCGTGTGGAAAAAATTTGGTCCATTTTAGATGTGAAAAAGTGCATCCAGACTTGCAGTACCGGCCTACCCAAACAACCACCTTTGAACATGGTGTGCTTTTTGCCATGTATGAAATGACACCACATTTTGCCAGCATGTGGACATATTCATGGCAGGCCTCCATGCAAAATTTGAAGGATTTCGGATACCGAACGCACGTTGTGTCATGTTCGGCTAGTGTTTTAGGGTTTTTTTCACCAGAAAATCCCCAGAAAATGCATAAAATGTCAGAAATCAATGAAATTTATCATGGATGCTTGGCATAGTGATGCTAGTGTGTTGAAAATTTTGGGTCCATTATATTGATATGAGCATTTTTTAAAGAAAAAGAACGATAAACAAAAAACAACAAGAATGAAAAAGAAACAAAAAATGAACAATAAACCGATCGCTGTTTGATATATTTCTATTCAATAGATGTTAAAAAAAATATTTGAAGTTTTTTATGTTAGCATGTTTCTTTTTAATCGAACAATAGACACACATTTTTGTTTGAACGAACAATTTTTCTATTTAATAGGTGTTAAAATTTTTAATTATTTTTATGTGAGCATTTTTGTATTTAAACGAACTATTATTTGGCCTATCTTTACAATTTTTATAAAATAAGGATATTTTGACTTTAGGAAAAAATTGTTAAAAAGGGAACCTTTTTGAAATTTTGAACAAAAATTTATAAGTGTGAGCATTTTTTGATAAATAAAAAAAATGAGTAGAAAAAACAAAAAAGAAATAGTGATAAAAGGACCGGTTCAACAATGGGCCGGCCCAGCCGCGAACTGAAGTAGAAGAAAAGAAAAAAAAAGTAAATAGGCATAAGCATCAGGATGTCCTATTAATTTCTTTGACGTTATTAGGATGTCTTGTTGGGTAGTGTGGTTCTTCTTAGACCAACATGTCTTGAATTTGAGTCGCGTTGCCTGATGAAATGACCATACCGCCTTTATATGGTTTAGGGGGGTGGTGATGGTGGGGTGTACCGAAGCAGGCCTCTTTTGCTTTTTTACTCCACCGTGGATGAAAGCAGGCCTCTTTTGCTTTTGTACAAAAAATATTCAAATCGAAACATTAAATGTTTATCCTAAACAAACATTAAATGTTTTAAGGTATAACTTTTATGTCACATAATTCATGTTACATATTACAAAAATTAGCGAGCTAGAGATACACGCATGAGGGAGCATAAAGCAAATGCATGCGATGCCTCCGTCCTAGAGCTGATTAGATGTTCGCTTGCCTGGACCATTCCCAACAACTGAACAACATCTACTTTCAGGTGCGAATTAATTCCTCGCTTCCTCGTGCCTCCGGCCAGCAGCTCCCGTAGCATCTTTATCTCCCCTTTCCCTAAAGCCTGCAACTTCTGATCATCTCGTAGCTGTAAAGACTACATGCAATGACACAAATTGACCATGACCCCTTCCTCACGGTAATAGAATATACTCCCTCCGTCCAGAAATACTTGCCCTAAAAATGGTTGTATCTAGACTTATTTTAGTTATAGATACATTCATTTTGTCCATTTCTAGGACAAGTATTTCTGAATGAAGGGAGTATTATGTATCATATGAGGAGTGCTATGCGTCGGCTGGCGGATCTTTCGCGAGGCGTCAGATCTGGCACAAATCTAATGCCGAGCATTGTTCTTCACTTCTGCAACATACATTGTGTTATAGAACTTTTTTGCAAAATTTGCAGCGGATATTTGTTACAAAGGTTGTGTTGTATATATATTTTTGCAACATAGATTATGTTGTAGATTTTATTTGCAACAGAGGTTATGTTCCAGAAATTTTTCTCTGCATCGTCGAGTTGCCACTGCAACATTACCCATCTTTCAGAAACATGGATAATGTTGCAAAAACCTTGAGACTTACGTTGGGCGCGGAGTGTAGAATTGTCCTGATGATTCTAATCATTTCTCATACATCATATAACCAAGTTTTTAAGGAAAACTTTCGATCTATTCATCATCTGTTAAGGCAGTAAAAAGAACACTAGAAGTAAATATTACATCTAGGTTCGTAGACCACCTAGCGATGACTACAAGCATTGGAGTGAGCCGAAGACGCGCCGTTGTCGTCACCCCTCCCTAACCAGAGCCGGATAAAGACAGTTGGAAGTCGTCGTGCTAAGCCCCAATAGGACCAGCGCACCAAAACAACAATCGCCGTTGACGAAGAGAAGTGTAGAGCAGAAGGATCCAACCTGAAAACAGATGAACACTAACAAACATTGTTGGAGACAGATCGGCATCGATGCCGGTGGGAGGCAGGGAAACCCTAGTCGCCGTGTGGGGAGGAGCTGAAAGAACATTTCCGCGTGAACCTTCCAACCCATATATCATATAGCCTACTATAATAAAATCTATGACCATGTACTAAACTGCATGCGTGTTACCATGGAGTGAAACAAGGGGACCAGCACCAGACAATGGAATAGGACCAGCATGGGTGCAAGCACATGATGAACCTCTTTTTGTACATACACACCTGTCTAGCACGCGGAATGTGGCATGCAATGCAACTTATGCAAGTAACGTATCTCTCTACGAACATATAGCGCCCTGCGCTCTGCATCGGCATCCACAATTCCACACGCATGCAAAGATCAGTACTGCCTGACCATTATCCTAGCTATCGCAAGTTCGCAACCATATATCTTGCATAAATAAATCAATCGTAATGGCGGCGGCCGGCGGCAGCAGCAGCAAGAGGACGTGGGTGGTGGACGTGGAGAAGAAGCTCAAGGAAGCCGACAAGTCGGCGGAGGTGTCGAGGTGGGAGCGCCACTGCATCTACCGCGTGCCGCCCTGCATGACCAACATCAAGAGCAAGGCCTACCAGCCGCAGGTGGTGTCGCTGGGCCCCTTCCACCACGGCGACCGCGACTTGCGCCCCATGGAGGAGCACAAGCACCGGGCGCTGCGCCAGCTGCTCCTGCGCGCGAACCGGCCGCTCGACAACTTCGTCGCCGCCGTGGAGGAGGTCGTGGAGGAGCTTGAGGGCGCGTACATGGACCTCGACACCGAGTGGCGTGCCGATGGCGGCGGCAGGGAGCGGTTCCTGGCCATGATGATCTTCGACGGCTGCTTCTTGCTGGAGGTGATGAGGTGCACGGCCGCCGACGGGAAGCAGGTCGGCGACTACGCACATAACGACCCGATCTTCAGCCCCCACGGGATACTCTACATGGTTCCCTACATCCGGCGAGACGTGCTCATGCTCGAGAACCAACTACCTCTGCTCCTGCTCCAGAAGCTCGTTGAGGTTGAGAGTGGAAAGCCTTCGGTAATTATTATCCACCCTGCCTTCCAATACTGTTGTTAAAAAAATTAAACAATGAAAATTGCACAGAAATAATTCAAAAAATATACCTTATAAATATTCCATAAACTGTTTTGAAATATGACGTGAAGCAATTAAATTCACGCTAGTTAACATATATGCAACAGTAGTCTTTTTGTGAAGGTCTCATTGCCAAAATTTTAAATATATAAAAAGCAGGATTGCTAAATCTCAGTCGACCGAGACATAACCAGTCTCGGTTAATGCTATATTCGGGAGATCTTACATGAAAGATTTATGCAAAAAATTCTTTAGAAATTAGTCTTTTATTTATATATTATGTCACTGGACTGGGACTTGATTAAATCTTAGTCGACTGAGACCTAGCCACACCCATATAAAAGAGGACACACGATTGTAATCCGTTCGATCCATATTACTTGTCTTCGATTTGTCTAGATAGTGATGTATCTAACAGACAAGTAATATGGATCGGAAGGAATACATAAATTGCCCAAATTTACAATTTGGGAAGTTGATTTCGTGACAGAGGGAAGGAGGCAAAGGCGGAGCTTCGAGGCGGAGCTTCGAGGCCGAGCCGGAGGCGATGTAATTCACCGCCGCGGCTCATGCGGAGGTGGTGCGAGGATTGACTAGTGTGGGTGTGGCAGGGGAGGCGGACGCCTTTAGTATTGATTCCCACCTGACTTAGAGAACGCCCTCGCTGGAGGCAAGGATGGAATGGAATGGTGAGCTGCAGACCTGCAGTGAGGCGTGCTTTCATAGCCGGATGAGAGGCTGTCAGGCGAGCAACGGAGAATGAACGAAGAGGAAGAAAGATGGAAGAAGAAGAATAAAAAAAGAATGATGGAATCCAACAGCCCTGAAAATTGACTTACCCAAAATAAAGTTTCAAGCATAGTCGGTCACAAAAATGGGTGTGCTTCGGTACACACCTTTCTTTTTAGGACACAATAGCTATGTGTAAGTTGACTGATTTGCAATTCTAGTACCACCTACTACGTCAAGCTGACTTCGGCAGGACACCACCTTGCTTCTCCTGCTAGCTGCTGATCTTCCATCCGTGTGGCTTGTTTTCTCTTTAATTTTGGGCATTGCCCCAACAAACTTATATTTTCTTTTGTTACAACTGAACATTTTATATGGACTCATGATGGTTGGTTTATCTATAAAGTTGGGTAAAAGACTGATTCTACGGTGTCTCTTTCTCTTCAACTAATGGATGTTGATGATTGCATGCATGCATGATGGCCAGAACGACGACTTCATCAACCGAATGGTTCTGAAATTTCTGGCCCAATCATCTGGGACACGACCAGCAGGCATCGGCCTAGGGCTCCACCCGCTGGATGTCTTTCGCCGGAGCATGCTCACTGGTAAGCACCACAAAATCCGTAGCCCCCAGGACATCGAGGACGACAACGCCATCATCCGGTCAGCAGTGGAGCTCTATGAAGCCGGGATCCAGTTCAAGCCGAGCAAGACGTTGAGCCTGCACGACATCCGGTTCCGGCGCGGCACGCTGAGCATGCCGACGGTGTCGGTGGACGACTCCACCGAGTACATGTTCCTCAACATGATGGCGTTCGAGCGGCTGCACGCCGGCGCCGGCAACGACGTGACAGGCTACGTCTTCTTCATGGACAACATCATCGACTCGGCCAAGGACGTGGCGCTGCTGAGCTCCAAGGGGATAATCCAGAACGCCATCGGCAGCGACCAGGCCGTGGCCAAGCTCTTCAACACCATCTCCAGGGACGTGGTGCTCGAGCCCAACAGCGCCCTCGACGCCGTGCAACGGCAGGTCAACGGCTACTTCCGGCAGCCGTGGAACATGTGGCGCGCCAACCTCATCCACACCTACTTTAGGAGCCCCTGGGCATTCCTCTCCCTCGCCGCCGCCGTCTTCCTCCTAGGCATGACCGTCATGCAGACCGTCTACACTGTGCTGCAGTTCTACGGGGGCGACAGCAACAGCCCGCCCCCATCGGCACCATCTCCTATGTGAGCCAGCCGGCCGCAAAAACTTTATAACTAAGTGCCTGCTACTCGATCTTGCTGCATGAATTCGTTTTGTTTTCTGTTCCAGGTTTTGTTGTTGTCGTACATCGGTCAAGCCTCTGGGTTATCTGCACTGTGCAGGAGCAAAGATAGCATGTGTTGTGTTTGTGACTTTGTGTTGTGTTTGTGACTTTGTGTTGCGTTCGTCATGATTCAATTTATTTTCGCAATTGTACATGAAACACGGTCGTGTTCCGAGTGTAAATATTACGCCCTATGACCAATGGATCATTCCTCCCCTAGCGATCGATTAAGTTCGCCAGGGGAACCTCCCCATCTGACGTTCGACATTCATGTATTGGGATCCTTTGTAAGCTGCTAGCTAATTACCTAGTGTTGTTGCTTGAGTTCATGTTCGTGATGGTGATCGATCGCCACACAGTGGAAGTGGCTGATGATCATGGGACGTCATTGACCGGCTGACGGTGTAGTGTTGGCTAATAAGACCGCTCTCAATGCTCCACCGTGGCACTATCTATATGCAATACTCCTTTTGTTTTTGTATACAGGGCCATTTCATTTTTCGTGGTGTCCATGTACTCAGTTTTGCCCTCAGTTGCGAATCGTGCTCAGTTTTGTCCCTAGTCTGTCCGCACAGACTCGTTCCGTGAACACTGTCGTCTCCGTCAGGTCAACGTTTTGACTCGGCCCTTACAGGTGGGACCAGGCGGCAGAAACGCGCTAGACGATCAGACCGTTGCACGCGTGGCTTGTGGGACCCAGCAAAGAGCCGTTGAGCAGAGAGCCGTTGCGGGTGTGCTATATAAGCGGGCGACAGAGAGTGGCGGTGACCACGGCGACAGAGAGCACTGCGGTGACCTCGGCGACAGAGAGAGCGGCGGTGGGAAGATAGCTGTGGAGGGCGCGGCGGCGTTGAGATCCCCTTCGGCTCCGAGCTCCATGTCTTCTTCAAGCTCCCGCACCACCTCGCGGATGCAGAGCCCGGCGCGCGTGGAGATGCCTATCTTCGTATGTCCGCTGTGTCGGGCGGGCGTTGATCAGAGGGTTTCTCACACACCGAAGAACCATAATCGTCCGTTCTACATGTGCAGCGAGAATGGGGTAAGAATCGGGGCAATTGCACCATTTTTTGTGGTCGGTATCTTTGAGCAATGGGTTGATCTGTTTGGCGTTCATGCAGGTGCAATGTTTCTTCCTTTGGGTCGATGCTCTGGCCAAGACTTTGACGAATGAACTGCAAGAAGAGCATGAAGAATGGTTGCCCATGCTGCCACGAACGGCAGTGGCCGCAGCAGGTGCTCCGCAAGAAGAGACGGAGGGCAAAGCACGCGATGACAGAGAGCTAGCTTTTGAGCTTAGGATGTTGAAGAAGAAGGTTAGGAAGCTTGAAGATCAAGCACATATACCCATTTGCAATTACTTTTGGGCATTTGTAGGTATGGTAATCGCACTGGCTGTAATGTTGAAATTGTATGGAAAGGCATGAATTAGGACCCCATGAATTATGGAGGAATTTGTAAGCTTGAAATTGTATGAGAAATTCACCTTTTTTAAATGTTGGTCAAAGTTGTTCAAATGTTGAAAAAAGGGAGAAGAAATGACCAACATTTAAATATGTTGAAAAAGGGTGAAGAAATGAGAAATTCAGAAACTTTGATCAATGAAATGCAGCTCTCTGCTCTGCCTTTCTGTAAAAAAAAAGGTTTCTCTGTGGGCCAAATTCAGAGCGGAGAGCCAAGTGCCGGACTAATGGGCCAACTGCATCCAATTAGGCCCATTCGGGGGTGGGCAAATGAGATCTCTTGCGTGTTTTTCTGTTTTCTATTCCGATTTGGTTTAGGCAGTAAATCGTTTTATTTAATGCTGAAACTTTTTATGAAAACTAATTGAGTTATTCCAGAGCTAAAAATTAAGTTTAGAATTTTTTGGAGCTGTTAAATATTTAATACCAATTTAATTAATCCAATTCAAATATATCGTGATTTAAATCGAAGACCAAAATGTCATGGAAAATGTGCCTCGGCTCTAGTAGAGGTTTACACTTGGTGCCAAAATTAATGAACATTTTTTAAGGGCATTACATTGAGGAAAAAATAATTTATCTAAAAAAATGAAGGCTGGAAAATGCACAAAAAATTGGTGGGGCTGGGACTCGAACCCGGGACTGCATGGGTTTGTGGCGTTTAGGGCTACGCTGGTAACCGCTCGGGCAGATGGAAAGACTTTGACACGACTTGGGAAGGAAGCTATACTGGTTTAGGGTTTAAAAACGCATGTTTGTATTGAATGTTTTGCACACACATGAGAGTGGTTTTCCTTTGTTTTGCACTGAACTTTTGGAGGGTTGGAAACGTATGTTTGCACTGCCATATGATTATGTTTAGAGTGGCACTTGGTTTAGGGTTTAAAGGGAATAAATGTGCATGTTAGTTCATGACTTGGTTTAGGGAAGAAATGATATCCTTGGGCACGGACATTTTTGAACACTAATAATTTAGATAGATAAGATGCAACCCACTGTACCCTTACATAGATGGGTACCCTATATAGATAGATAAGTCCGGGGACACGACACGACACGGCACACACGACATAGAAAAGCAACAAAATAAAAACAATAAAACTAAAAGATGACGAGCTTGACGAACAACTTCACTCCGGGCTCGCACCCCTTCTTGAACATCTTCATCTTGACCTTTCTTCCACCTTGGCCGCGCCCCTTCAACACCGTCTTCAACTTCACTGCTCCTCCTCGTCATAGGGAAGGGAGTGCATCTGGTTTTCGGTGGGGAAGATGCACTCGTAGTTGGTGAAGATGTTGTACACCGTGAAGAAGATGGACTCGCAGCCGCACCGATACACTTGGCCGAGGAGCTCGTGCGCGTCATACGGGTTGGCGAAGGTGACCGTGAGCAGTAGGAGGATGCCGGCGCGGTCACGAACCTTGTTGAGGGTGAACATCCTAGGCGAGCCCCGTGGGAGGTGGGCATAGCCGGCTCTAAGGAAGGCGCGGGCGAGGTCGACGGACCCCCTCCACCTGGAAGTCGCCCACACACGGAGCTCCCTCTCCACGAGCACGCCCGATGGGTAGCGCAGCTCCGACACGACAAGCAGGCGAATGAAGGTCGGCCTGTTGTACTGCATCTTCACTTGGTCGCTTGGGTGTTTCAAGTTGGAGAGAATGAATCTGGCTTGGGTGGTGAGTGGGAGAGGAAGAGAGGCATATAAATAGGCATGTGGGTGGGGGAGGAAGAAAGAAGGGATGAGAACGGTGTGTGTGTGAATCCGAACGCGTGTGTGTATCCGTTAAATTTTTGCACAGAAATGATGGGGGGCGTGCGTGTGTGAATCACTGCAACAAAACGATAGGGCTGCTGTTTAACTGGGCGCGTGCATCTGAATCGCTGCGTAACTGAATCACTGCTGTAATATGAAACAATGGCGTAATTCTGAATCAATACGTGCATGGCCACGTCGCTCGCCTCGCTCGCCTCCCGCGCATGCATTCCCATGTCACCGCCCTTCCCATGCTTGCAGGCCTGGAAAGGCTGAGACGGGCATTAACAGCGCTCTCATGCCGGACAGTGAGACGGCCCAACGGTCGATCCAGCGGGCCCGATACGTGTTGATAAAAAAATCGCCCAGCCAATCAGATTGCATCTCGCGGTTCGCCCCCCCTCCGCGCAGATTCCTTCTTGAAGGGTTAGATCGACGGTCCTTAATCGCCGCTAGGGTTAGATGGACGAACCTTGTTCAACGCTAGGGTTAGCGGGGTTTGGGAGGGTTTGGAGCAGTCAAAGATAGGTTTAACCAGATTTCACATGAGCATAATAAATTAAAGAAAAATCAGAAAAATGAAAAACCTGCGCACGTAGTCTTCTTATGTCGTATACTAACGGTTTAAGTTGATAAACAAGGTCTACATGCATTTAAGCGAAAAGTTCATGTGTCTTATGTGATATCTCAAGTATCTCAAACTCTCTTGTATGAAGTGAAGAGATGTGTTTTGGGGAAATGAACATGAAAATTTTAAAAACCTCACCACAACTTCATTTTGGAGTGACTAAGGCACCCTTTGTTTGGGCTACAGATTCTTGAGAATCAGCTGTGGCTTGGATTGTGAGAATCAGCTGCAGCTACAGATTCTGAGAATCAGAAGCTAGCCGTTTGTTTGCCCTGCATGTGGAACTAGGGGACGCGTGTAGCTTGTTGTAGGTCGGGGTGGAGCTGCTCAGATCCATCCCCTTCACGGTAGACAGGAGATTGGGGGCGGCACGGGTGGAGATTGGGGACGGGCGGACGGCGGCAGAGGTGGAGACCGGGGGCGGCCGCGCAGCAGAGATCGTGGTCGTGGGGAGGCGCGTAGGCGCACAGAATATGGGGAGGGGGCAACGCAAGAGGGGTGGCGGCGCCGGGATTATAGGGTGGGGCGGCGGCGCTGGAGGAAATCCCCTTCTCTGTTCGTTGGGTGAGAAAGGACGAGGTGGAGGATAACCTGGCGCTGAAGGAAATTGGACGGGGCCAGTGGCATTTGTAGCGTAATAAGGGGGAGAGGTCGGTCTATTCTGGAACCTGGATAAGTGGCCACTCTGGAATCTCGGGAATCAGTATTTCGCAGCTTCGGGCTTGCACGCCGGCGTAGTTCAATTTCTAGAATCTTATTCTCCAAAGCTAAGATAGAAATCTGACTGTTTGTTTGAGAATCTGATTTTGGATGGGCTAGAATCCAAGAATCTGTAGCTAAACCCAAACAAAGGCCACCTAAGAAATATCCAGGCTTAGTTTTTCATTTTGATGTTTTAGACTTGTTTAAATCTTGGTCAAAGTTAAGTTTGACCAGAATTCAAATGAGCAAAACAAATAAAAAAATAAAAAAATGGAAAAACCAGCGCACATAGTCTGTATATATAGAATATATGTGTAGGAAAGTTATTTGGCTGATTTAGACAAGGTAGAAAAAAACCTTGCTTAGAAATGAGGCCGTTTACCCTACCTTTGGACCCCCTCTTTTTAGCACATTTTTCATGAAAATTTCAAAAACGTCAGCACAGCTTCATTTTGGAGTGACTAAGAAGGATCCAGGCTTAGTTTTTTATTTTGATGTTTTAGACTTGTTTAAATCTTGGTCAAAGTTAGCTTTTACCAGAATTCAAATGACCAAAACAAAAATTAAAAAAAAACCTTGATGTTGGACCTTTGGAGCTCTTTTTTAGCACATTTTTCATGAATGGGAGTTTACCCTACCAAAGTTTCGAAAGAATTGCAACATCCAAATAGCATGTCAAATTTGAAGTTCTAACATAGGTCAAACATCATTCAAACATAGTACATAGGTCCAACGTCATTCAACAGAAATACAACATTATTCATAATGTTTCATAATTATTCATAAACAGCGTTGGGGCTTCTGTTTGATCCCTGAGCTTCTTGCCATCACTTTGCTCCTCGTGCACCTTGTGCTCATTGCTTCTTCTCTTCTCCTCTTGGTTGTCGGTACCTTGCGCGTCTTCTTCAAACCTACCGCAGAGCTGTACAAAACATAAAGGGTAATGAGGTCATGTCAAGTGATAAATGTACAGTAGTATTTGCAAGATTTACATACCTAGCAGAACTCACAACGACAGAAGGGTTGTCACCATTTGGAGCCTCACTTGGATCACCATTTGGAGCCTCATTTCGATCACCATTTGGAGCCTCACTTGGATCACCATTTGGAGCCTCACTTGAATCATCATTTGGGCCTCCAGGCGCGCCCTGGTGTGTTGTGCCCCCCTCGAGGCACCCCCAGATGCTTCTCCGGCCCACTGGATTGTGCCCACCTCGGTGGCCTCCTGCACCGCCTCTTTGCTCTATAAATACCCCAATATTCCAGAAACCCTAGGGGGTCGATGAAAATCAATTCTAGCCACCGCAAGTTCCAGAAACCACGGATCCAATCTAGACACCATCACGGAGGGGTTCATATGCCCATAGGTGCCTCTCCGAGGATGCGTGAGTAGTTCTTTGTAGACCTACGGATCCGTAGTTAGTAGCTAGATGGCTTCCCCTCTCTCCTTTGATTCTCAATACAATGGTCTCTTGGAGATCCATATGATGTAACTCTTTTTGCGGTGTGTTTGTTGGGATCCGATGAACTTCGAGTTTATGATCAGATCTATCTTTTTATCCATGAAAGTTATTTGAGTCTTCTTTGATCTCTTATATGCATGATTGCTTATAGCCTGGTATTTCTTCTCCGATATTTGTGTTTTGTTTGGCCAACTTGCTCTATTTATCTTGCAATGGGAAGAGGTGCTTTGTGATAGGTTCGATCTTACGGTACTTGATCCCAGTGATAGAAGGGGAACCGACACGTATGTATCATTGCCATTAAGGATAACAAGATGGGGTCTATTTCTACATAAATAGATCTTGTCTATATCATGTCATCGTTCTTATTGCATTACTCCGTTTTTTCATGAACTTAATACACTAGATGCATGCTGGATAGAGGTCGATGTGTGGGGTTTCGGGTCCTGAAAAGCACCCGCCGGATTGCTTGCATACTGCGCTTCCGGACGGGTCTCCTTCGACGTGAGCTGCGGTGCATCACCCTCGGCGTTGGAGGTACACGGTGACGTGTTCGTGTGCGAACACACTTTTTGGCGACTCCGCTGGGGACGAAATATCAAGAATCATCATCAACCATGTCTAATCTCCCCAAGCCCTCAGAAGTTGACACCGATAACATCATTAAGCCTGGTCTTGATGAACTATCGGATGAACATCGCCAAGCCTACGAAGCGCGCAAGAAGCAGCGTGAAGAGGCTTTCGAGGCGCTCAAGAAAAAGCGCGAGGAGGAGGATTTGGAAGCGTTTCTTTCAAGTTTCAAGAAGGACCGTCAAGGCAACATCACTCCGGCTGGAAACATCAATTTTCCTCCCCTCATTGACGAACAAGATGTGATCACTGTGAGTAAAGTTTTTTCTCCAGAACAAGTGGCTGTGATTGAAAGTCTTGTTAGTAAGGGTAATGTGATGGCATACAATTCTTTTGTGGCTAGTGCTAATGCTCAGAAAAATATGCCTCCATCATCTAGTGGTACTGTTGGTATATCTGAAAACCCTAGTCCAATTTTACCTATTTCATCGGCACCACCTATGCAACAACAATATAATATGCCGTTGAATTTTTACCCTACTCAAACCAACCAGTTTGTGGCTACACCTACATACCCTAATCCTATTATGAGTGTGCCCAATTCAGCGTCAACGCCGAATCACTTTGTCACACCACCCATAGGCGCAAGCATGTTTGGTCTTCTGCCGAACTATGGTTCGGCACCCATCCCACAAGTGGCACCAATAGCTAGTACTCAGGTTGCTCCTATGTCATTGCCACTAACATCTTCATCTACCTCGGATCCAATTTTAGCTAAATTAAGGGAGGATTTGCATAAGATGTTTCTAGAAACTTTTGGAAACGAGCCGAAAGTAAAGAGTCGTGTGTACCAAAAGCCTTATCCTGAACACTTCGATGCAATTTCTTACCCTCAAGGTTATAAGGTTCCCGATTTTGTTAAATTTAGTGGTGAGGGTATGAAAACGACTTGGGAGCATGTGAGTCAATATCTAGCACAGTTGGGTGAAGCAGTTTCCATAGAAGAGTTGAAAGTGCGTTTATTTCCCTTGTCTTTAACTGGCACCGCATTTTCATGGTTTGCTACTTTACCACATGGTTCGATTCTCTTATGGTCGCAATTAGAGCAAAAGTTTCATGATCACTTTTATAGCGGTGATAATGAGCTGAAGTTGTCACATCTTACATCGGTTAGGCAAAAACATGATGAATCGGTCACCAATTATGTCAAGAGATTTAGAGATATAAAAAACCGATGTTATAGCTTAGTGATAACTGAGAGAGACTTGGCGGATCTTGTTCTTAATGGTTTGAAAACTCACATTAAAGAGAAGCTAGAAAGTTATGAGTTTTTGAGCAGTAATCAAGTCTTACAAAAAGCTTTGGCCCAAGAGAGTCGAAGTAAAGAGGTCCATAGGTCTACAACCGATTGTCCTAGAATGCATATGGTTGAACACAATGATGATAATTCGGACGATGAGGTTAATGTCTATACTACTGAATTTGTTTGGTCCTCAAAGGCCAAACCCTATATGTGTAATGCTCTTAAGCCGATTCGCAAGAATCATGATGAGGAGGTGAGGTTTACTTTTGATATATCAAAGTGTGATAAAATATTTGATGCTCTCTTGCAAGATAAGATGATTAGAATATCACACACCATACCGCCGTTTGAGGAGCTGAAACGGCGTGCTTATTGCAAGTACCATAATTCATTTTCTCATGGTATTAACAATTGCAATGTTTTCAGACGACAGATACAATCGGCCATTAATGATGGACTATTGAATTTTGCTGAGATGCAAGTTGATAAACAACCCTTCCCGATAAACACCATGGACTTGGAGGGAAAGAAAATGTTGATTCGGCCTAGCATAGCCGAATCTTCTAATAAAGATAATGTTCTTATTGGTGAACCCAGGAAAGGCAAGGAGGGCGACAATGTCTTGGGACGAGAGGTTGTGCTTGATAAGCAACCTGATGGCAAGGAAGTATAGAAGATCACCATAAAAAATCCTGCACTTGGGGGGCAACCACAAGTACAAGAAGATACTCATGTTAAATTTATCAAGCCCAAGAATTCAGAAGTTGGCAAGTGGGGAAAGAGTGAAGCTAAGCGCAAGAGAATCAGGCCAACTTTTGATATGTTGCTATCCAAATATGCAAGTCAAGCGGCCTGTTCTAGCTCTAATCGGCCATCACATTCAAAACGTTCAAGATTGCCTCCGGAGCAAGAGTTTCGACACTATGCAAGGCCATATGGGTCATGGGCACCGACACCATGGATGTCACAACCCTCCTATGCGCCATATTACATGAGAGGCTTCAGTGGAGGATGGGGGCAGCCCCCAATGGCTCCTTATGCTTTTCATATAGGGCGGGTAGCACCTAGAAGGCCTGCTCGCGCGAGGCTTTATTATACCACACAAGGTCGTTTGAGCTATGGTGCTAATCGGCCAACAAAATTTTCTCCAAGCAAGGCCAACAAAAAAGTGTGGCGTGTTAAGTCACCTAATGCGGAAATTGCAGAATGCGACAAGCAAAAGGAGAAAAAAAGGCGGTTGTTGGTAATCTCACTACTTCTAATGGTGATATTGTTATTGTTCAGCAGGGTTCCATGATGAATGATCATGAGGCGAGCACAAGCAAGGCTAAACCATGGGATCCCAAATATACTCAACCTAAATGGTGTCCTCCCGGTGTAACCAAGACCATGAAAAGGAGATTACAACGCATGAGGAACCACGAGAAGGTAGAGCACAAAGAGGAGAGGCAAAGGGACGAATTGTTAAGAATCATCATCAACCATGTCTAATCTCCCCAAGCCCTCAGAAGTTGACACCGATAACATCATTAAGCCTGGTCTTGATGAACTATCGGATGAACATCGCCAAGCCTACGAAGCGTGCAAGAAGCAACGTGAAGAGGCTTTTGAGGCGCTCAAGAAAAAGCGCGAGGAGGAGGATTTGGAAGCGTTTCTTTCAAGTTTCAAGAAGGACCGTCAAGGCAACATCACTCCGGCTGGAAACGTCAATTTTCCTCCCCTCATTGACGAACAAGATGTCATCTATGCCACCTTGCCTCTCACGCATCGAGGGCTTCGCCTTGTCGCGCAGCTCACACTCACGCCGCCGCTCTGCCTCGTGGTCCGAGAACCCCATCGGGCGCTTGTCTGCACGCCGATCACCCATCACCGCCACCACAAAAGACTTGAGAAGAGGAGGAGAGGAGACGAGATCGGAATGGTGTGGGCAGAGTAAGCCAGCCGCCACACCTCTCTAGTGGTTGCGGTAAACCCTAACGACCGGTCCAGGCATTGCAACGATATGACCGAGGTGGATTATGGTGGAGGGGGGCACCGCACACGGCTAAGAACAATATTTGTCGTGTGTTCTAGGGTGCCCCCTGCCCCCGTATATAAAGGAGCAAGGGGGAGGCCGGCCGGCCCTTGGGGCGCGCCAAGGAGGGGGAGGAGTCCTCCTCCTAGTAGGAGTAGGACTCCCCCTTTCCTAGTCCAACTGGGAGGAGGAAGGGGAAAGGAAGGAGAGGGAGAGAGGGAGGGAAAGAGGGGGCGCTGCCCCCCTCCTTGTCCAATTCGGACTCCTCAATGGGGGGCGCGACCAGCCTATGGCTCCCTCCTCTCTCTCTCACAAGGCCCATGTTGGCCCATTAGTTCCCCCAGGGGTTCCGATAACCCCCCGGCACTCCGATAATTATCCGGTGACCCCCGGAACATGTCCGGTGTCCGAATATAGTCGTCCAATATATCAATCTTTATGTCTCGACCATTTCGAGACTCCTCGTCATGTCCGTGATCATATTCCGGACTCTGAACTATCTTAGGTACATCAAAACACATAAACTCATAATACCGATCGTCACCGAACGTTAAGCGTGCGTACCCTACGGGTTCGAGAACTATGTAGACATGACCGAGACACGTCTCGGGTCAATAACCAATAGCGGAACCTGGATGCTCATATTGGTTCCTACATATTCTACGAAGATCTTTATCGGTCAAACCGCATAACAACATACGTTGTTCCCTTTGTCATCGGCATGTTACTTGCCCGAGATTCGATCGTCAGTATCTCAATACCTAGTTCAATCTCGTTACCGACAAGTCTCTTTACTCGTTCCGTAATGCATCATCCCGCAACTAACTTATTAGTCACATTGCTTGCAAGGCTTATAGTGATGTGTGTTACCGATAGGGCCCAGAGATACCTCTCCGAAAATCGGAGTGACAAATCCTAATCTCGATCTATGCCAACTCAACAAGTACCATCGGAGACACATGTAGAGCACCTTTATAATCACCCAGTTACGTTGTGACGTTTGGTAGCACACAAAGTGTTCCTCCGGTATTCGGGAGTTGCATAATCTCATAGTCATAGGAACATGTTTAAGTCATGAAGAAAGCAATAGCAACGTACTAAATGATCAAGTGCTAAGCTAACGGAATGGATCAAGTCAATCACATCATTCTCTAATGATGTGATCTCGTTAATCAAATGACAACTCATGTCTATGGCTAGGAAACTTTAACCATCTTTGATTCAACGAGCTAGTCAAGTAGAGGCATACTAGTGACACTCTGTTTGCCTATGTATTCATACATGTACTAAGTTTCCGGTTAATACAATTCTAGCATGAATAATAAACATTTATCATGATCTAAGGAAATATAAATAACAACTTTATTATTGCCTCTAGGGCATATTTCCTTTAGTCTCCCACTTGCACTAGAGTCAATAATCTAGATTACACAGAAATGATTCTAACACCCATGGAGTGTTGGTGCTGATCATGTTTTGCTCGTGAGAGAGGCTTAGTCAACGGGTCTGGAACATTCAGATCCGTATGTATCTTGCAAATCTCTATGTCTCCCTCCTTGACTTGATCGTGGATGGAATTGAAGCGTCTCTTGATGTGCTTGGTTCTCTTGTGAAATCTGGATTCCTTTGCCAAGGCAATTGCACCAGTATTGTCACAAAAGATTTTCATTGGACCCGATGCACTAGGTATGACACCTAGATCGGATATGAACTCCTGCACCCAGACTCCTTAATTTGTTGCTTCCGAAGCAGCTATGTACTCGGCTTCACACGTAGATCCTGCCACGACGCTTTGCTTAGAACTACACCAACTGACAGCTCCACCGTTCAATATAAATACGTATCCGTTTTGTGACTTAGAGTCATCCGGATCAGTGTCAAAGCTTGCATCGATGTAACCATTTACTACGAGCTCTTTGTCACCTCCATAAACGAGAAATATATCCTTAGTCCTTTTCAGGTATTTCATGATGTTCTTAACCGTTGTCCAGTGATCCACTCCTGGATTACTTTGGTACCTCCCTGCTAAACTAATAGCAAGGCACACATCAGGTCTGGTACACAGCATTGCATACATGATAGAGCCTATGGCTGAAGCATAGGGAACACCTTTAATTTTCTCTCTATCTTCTGCAGTGGTCGGGCATTGAGTCTGACTCAATTTCACACCTTGTAACATAGGCAAGAACCCTTTCTTTGCTTCATCCATTTTGAACTTCTTCAAAACTTTATCCAGGTATGTGCTTTGTGAAAGTCCAATTAAGCGTCTCGATCTATCTCTATAGATCTTGATGCCCAATATATAAGCAGCTTCACCGAGGTATTTCATTGAAAAACTCTTGTTCAAGTATCCTTTTATGCTATCCAGAAATTCTATATCATTTCCAATCAACAATATCTCATCCACATATAATATTAGAAATGCTATAGAGCTCCCACTCACTTTGTTGTAAATACAGGCTTCTCCAAAAGACTGTATAAAATCATATGCTTTGATCATACTATCAAAACGTTTATTCCAACTTCGAGATGCTTGCACCAGTCCATAAATGGATCGCTGGAGCTTGCACACTTTGTTAGCATCCTTTGGATCGATAAAACCTTCAGGTTGCATCATATACAACTCTTCTTCCAGAAATCCATTCAGGAATGCAGTCTTTACATCCATTTGCCAAATTTCATAATCATAAAATGCAGCAACTGCTAACATGATTCGGACGGACTTAAGCATCGCTACGGGTGAGAAGGTCTCATCGTAGTCAACTCCTCGAACTTGTCGAAAACCTTTCGCAACAAGTCGAGCTTTGTAGACAGTAACATTACCGTCATTGTCTGTCTTCTTCTTGAAGATCCATTTATTCTCGATGGCTTGCCGATCATCGGGCAAGTCAACCAAAGTCCACACTTTGTTCTCATACATGGATCCCATCTCAGATTTCATGGCCTCAAGCCATTTTGCGGAATCTGGGCTCATCATCGCTTCCTCATAGTTCGTAGGTTCGTCATGGTCAAGTAACATGACCTCCAGAACAGGATTACCGTACCACTCTGGTGCGGATCTTACTCTGGTTGACCTACGAGGTTTGGTGGTGACTTGATCTGAAGTTACATGATCATCATCATTAGCTTCCTCGCTAATTGGTGTAGGAGTCACAGGAACAGATTTCTGTGATGAACTAGTTTCCAATAAGGGAGCAGGTACAGTTACCTCATCAAGTTCTACTTTCCTCCCACTCACTTCTTTCGAGAGAAACTCCTTCTCTAGAAAGGATCCATTCTTAGCAACGAATGTCTTGCCTTCGGATATGTGATAGAAGGTGTACCCAACAGTCTCCTTTGGGTATCCTATGAAGACACATTTCTCCGATTTGGGTTCGAGCTTATCAGGTTGAAGCTTTTTCACATAAGCATCGCAGCCCCAAACTTTAAGAAATGACAACTTTGGTTTCTTGCCAAACCATAGTTCATAAGGTGTCGTCTCAACGGATTTAGATGGTGCCCTATTTAACGTGAATGCAGCCGTCTCTAAAGCATAACCCCAAAACAATAACGGTAAATCAGTAAGAGACATCATAGATCGCACCATATCTAGTAAAGTACGATTACGACGTTCGGACACACCATTACGCTGTGGTGTTCCGGGTGGCGTGAGTTGCGAAACTATTCCGCATTGTTTCAAATGAAGACCAAACTCGTAACTCAAATATTCTCCTCCACGATCAGATCGTAGAAACTTTATTTTCTTGTTACGATGATTTTCCACTTCACTATGAAATTCTTTGAACTTTTCAAATGTTTCAGACTTATGCTTCATCAAGTAGATATACCCATATCTGCTCAAATCATCTGTGAAGGTGAGAAAATAACGATACCCGCCGCGAGCCTCAACATTCATCGGACCACATACATCAGTATGTATGATTTCCAACAAATCTGTTATTCGCTCCATTGTTCCGAAGAACGGCGTTTTAGTCATCTTGCCCATGAGGCATGGTTCGCAAGTACCAAGTGATTCATAATCAAGTGATTTCAAAAGTTCATCAGAATGGAGTTTCTTCATGCGCTTTACACCAATATGACCTAAACGGCAGTGCCATAAATATGTTGCACTATCATTATCTACTCTGCATCTTATCTTTTGGCTTCAATATTATGAATAGAGTAAAATGCACTAGTGGTTATTGAACTTATAGCATACGCTCACTTTGGTCACTGTACTTAAGAATACGATCAATACGGTCATTATATACGTGTTGAGGTGATTATACGATCACTGCCAGATCGTATAGCTTTGTATTTCATCTATTTGACTGGTCAAATAAGGCCTTGTCAGTTTTTTTCTCTGACTGTGTGGGCCCTACCTGTCAGTGGATGAAAGCAAGGAGTAGGAGGAAATAAAATTATGCGCCTGTGTGGAGTCGAAACCAGGCCCTCGCGCTTATTGCGCGAGCAGGACAACTAACTCCACCTGTCTCCCGTCTTATCTAACTTGAGCAAAAAATGTTTTATATTCTACTGGAATCACGTGACAGCCATTGCATTTTTTTTCTTTTGCGTGCGAGCTATTTGGCATTTAAATCATAATCGTTTCGGCTTCGGTGGTCGGGCCTTTTAGGATTTAAAAAGCTGTTTTAGCAGTACTGTGTACTTATACATATGATTCACGGCCAAAATTGCATTAGCACTTCCCTCGCAAGAAAACGAGATTGGATTAGCACTTCAATTTCTTTTGTTCAATATGCACGCGTGGACGGTGGCTCGACAGTGACGCGGCCGCAGCGGCAGCGGCAACTCCATTAGATTTGGTGGGCGTCGTTGCTCTGTTTTTAGCACGAGACGACCAAGGATTTGGCGTGCGGTCATCTTGTACTAACTAATTATGGCGGAGTGTACTTATCAAAATGGTTAATATATGTCTATATAAAATTTTATTAATAAACGTTTAAAAGCACAAAAGTAATATACACGTGTTAAGTATTCCAAATTATGCTTATAAATGCTATCAACAGAAATATATACGTTAGCCAAATTCCGCTTGTGATGGTGCAATTTGGTACGCTAAAACTGATATGGAAGAAATCACTGAATTAGAATGCACTATCATCTAAACCAATAGAATGGTCTTATATGAACATACGCAAAGAAGAAATATCCCAACGCTGTCACGTGAATGACTAGAAGATATAAAAGGGTTTGTCCTCTAACTAGACACAAGATTGGAACCAAAGTGGTTGGTCAGCCTGCGCGCATATTACATCGAGGTATGGGGTTCGAATCCTCACAGCAGCATTTTTATTTTCCCTCTACTTCTTACTTCCACCACTGACAGGTAGGGCCGCACACCATGTGGATTGTTTGACCAGTTTGACCAGTCAAATGGATGGAATACGGAGTTATACAATTTCAGAGTGACCGTATAGTCATCTTAGCACATATATAGTGACCGTATTGACCATATTCTTAAATACAGTGATCAAAGTGAGTGTATACGATAAGTTCAATGACCACTAATGCATTTTACTCTTATGAATATGTGTGTCACTACTATCGAGATTCAACATAAAATAAACCACTCTTTAAGGATGCGTGACCATAAAAGATATTACTCATATAAATAGAACAACTATTATTCTCGGATTTAAATGAATAACCGTCTCGCATCAAACAAGATCCAGATATAATGTTCATGCTCAACGCTGGCACCAAATAACAATTATTCAGGTCTAAAACTAATCCCGAAGGTAGATGTAGAGGTAGCGTGCCGATCACGATCACATCGACTTTGGAACCATTTCTCACGCGCATCGTCACCTCGTCCTTAGCCAATCTTCGCTTAATCCGTAGTCCCTGTTTCGAGTTGCAAATATTAGCAACAGAACCAGTATCAAATACCCAGACACTATTGCGAGCATTAGTAAGGTACACATCAATAACATGTATATCACATATACCTTTGTTCACCTTGCCACCCTTCTTATCCGCCAAATACTTGGGGCAGTTCCGCTTCCAGTGACCAGTCCCTTTGCAGTAGAAGCACTCAGTCTCAGGCTTAGGTCCAGACTTGGGCTTCTTCACTTGAGCAGCAACTTGCTTGCCGTTCTTATTGAAGTCCCCCTTCTTTCCTTTACCCTTTTTCTTGAAACCGGTGGTCTTGTTGACCATCAACACTTGATGCTCCTTCTTGATTTCTACCTCCGCAGCCTTTAGCATTGCGAAGAGCTCGGAAATTGCCTTATCCATCCCTTGCATGTTATAGTTCATCACGAAGCTCTTGTAGCTTGGTGGCGGTGATTGAAGAATTCTGTCAATGACACTATCATCAGGAAGATTAACTCCCAGTTGAATCAAGTGATTGTTATACCCAGACATTTTGAGTATACACTCACTGACAGAACTACTCTCCTTCATCTTGCAGTTGTAGAAATTATTGGAGACTTCATATCTCTCAATCCGGGCATTTGCTTGAAATATTAACTTCAACTCCTAGAATATCTCATATGCTCCATGACGTTCAAAACGTCGTTGAAGTCCTGGTTCTAAGCCGTAAAGCATGGCACACTGAACTATCGAGTAGTCATCAGCTTTACTCTGCCAGACGTTCATAACATCTAGTGTTGCTCCGGCAGCAGGTTTGGCACCTAGCGGTGCTTCCAGGACATAATTCTTCTATGCAGCACTGAGGATAATCCTCAAGTTACGGACACAGTCCGTGTAGTTGCTACCATCATCTTTCAACTTAGTTTTCTCTAGGAACGCATTAAAATTCAACGGAACAACAACACGGGCCATCTATCTACAACAACATAGACATGCAAAATACTATCAGGTACTAAGTTCATGATAAATTAAAATTCAATTAATCAAATTACTTAAGAACTCCCACCTAGATAGACATCCCTCTAATCATCTAAGTGATCACATGATCCAAATCAACTAAACCAAGTCCGATCATCACATGAGATGGAGTAGTTTTCAGTAGTGAACATCACTATGTTGATCATATCTACTATATGATTCACGCTCGACCTTTCGGTCTCATTGTTTCGAGGCCATATCTGCATATGCTAGGCTCCTCAAGTTTAACCCGAGTATTCTGCGTGTGCGAAACTGGCTTGCACCCGTTGTATGTGAACGTAGAGCTTATCACACCCGATCATCACGTGGTGTCTCGGCACGACGAACTTTCGAACGGTGCATATTCAGGGAGAACACTTGTACCTTGAAATTTAGTAAGAGATCATCTTATAATGCTACCGTCGAACTAAGCAAAATAAGATGCATAAAGGATAAACATCACATGCAATCAATATAAGTGATATGATATGGCCATCATCTTGTGCCTTTGATCTCCATCTCCAAAGCACCGTCATCATCACCATCGTCACCGGCGTGACACCTTGATCTCCATCGTAGCATCGTTGTCATCTTGACAACTATTGCTTCTACGACTATCGCTACCGCTTAGTGATAAAGTAAAGCAATTACATGGCGATTGTATTTCATACAATAAAGCGACAACCATATGGCTCCTGCCAGTTGCCGATAACTCTGTTACAAAACATGATCATCTCATACAATAAAATTTAGCATCATGTCTTGACCATATCACATCACAACATGCCCTGCAAAAACAAGTTACACGTCCTCTACTTTGTTGTTGCAAGTTTTACGTGGCTGCTACGGGCTGAGCAAGAACCGTTCTTACCTACGCATCAAAACCACAACGATTTTTCGTCAAGTATGTGATGTTTTAACCTTCAACAAGGACCTGGCGTAGCCACACTCGATTCAACTAAAGTTGGAGAAACTTACACCCGCCAACCACCTGTGTGCGAAGCCCGTCGGTAGAACCAGTCTCGCGTAAGCATACGCGTAATGTCGGTCCGGGCCGCTTCATCCAACAATATCACCGAATCAAAATATGACATGCTGGTAAGCAGTATGACTATTATCGCCCACAACTCAATTGTGTTCTACTCGTGCATATAACATCTATGCATAAACCTGGCTCGGATGCCACTGTTGGGGAACGTAGTAATTTCAAAAAAATTCCTACGCACACGCAAGATCATGGTGATGCATAGCAACGAGAGGAGAGAGTGTTGTCTATGTACCCTCGTTGACCATAAGCGGAAGCGTTATGACAACGCAGTTGATGTAGTCGTACGTCTTCATGATCGACCGATCCTAGTACCGAAAGTACGGCACCTCCGCGATCTGACATCCCACGAACTCACGTTCCAGCAGAGTGTCGAGGGAGAGCTTCGTCAGCACCACGGCGCGATGACGGAGATGATGAAGCTACCGGCGCAGGGCTTCGCCTAAGCACTGCAACGATATGACCGAGGTGGATTATGGTGGAGGGGGGCACTGCACACGGCTAAGAACAATATCTGTTGTGTGTTCTAGGGTGCCCCCTGCCCCCGTATATGAAGGAGCAAAGGGAGGCCCGCCGGCCCTTGGGGCGCTCCAAGGAGGGCGAGGAGTCCTCCTCCTAGTAGGAGTATGACTCCCCCTTTCCTAGTCCAACTAGGAGGAGGAAGGGGAAAGGAAGGAGCCCCCCCTCCTTGTCCAATTCGGACTCCTCAGGGGGGCGCGGCCAGCCCATGGCTCCCTCCTCTCTCTCTCTCACAAGGCCCATGTTGGCCAATTAGTTCCCCCGGGGGTTCCGATAACCCCCGGGCACTCCGATAATTATCCGGTGACCCCTGGAACACTTCTTGTGTCCGAATATAGTCGTCCAATATATCAATCTTTATGTCTCGACCATTTCGAGACTCCTCGTCATGTCCGTGATCACATCCGGGACTCCGAACTATCTTCGGTACATCAAAACACATAAACTCATAATACCGATCGTCACCGAACATTAAGCTTACGGACCCTACGGGTTCGAGAACTATGTAGAGATGACCGAGACACGTCTCCCGTCAATAACCAATAGTGGAACCTGGATGCCCATATTGTTTCCTACATATTCTACGAAGATCTTTATCGGACAAACCGCATAACAACATACGTTGTTCCCTTTGTCATCGGTATGTTACTTGCCCGAGATTCGATCGTCGGTATCTCAATACCTAGTTCAATCTCGTTACCGGCAAGTCTCTTTACTCATTCTGTAATGCATCATCCCGCAACTAACTTATTAGTCACATTGCTTGCAAGGCTTATAGTGATGTGCATTACCGAGAGGGCCCAGAGATACCTCTCCGACAATCGGAGTGACAAATCCTAATCTCGATCTATGCCAACTCAACAAGTATCATCAGAGACACTTGTAGAGCACCTTTATAATCACCCAGTTACGTTGTGACGTTTGATAGCACACAAAGTGTTCCTCCGGTATTCGGGAGTTGCATAATCTCATAGTCATAGGAACATGTTTAAGTCATGAAGAAAGCAATAGCAACGTACTAAATGATCAAGTGATAAGCTAACGGAATGGGTCAAGTCAATCACATCATTCTCTAATGATGTGATCTCGTTAATCAAATGACAACTCATATCTATGGCTAGGAAACTTTAACCATCTTTGATTCAACAAGCTAGTCAAGTAGAGGCATACTAGTGACACTCTGTTTGTCTATGTATTCACACATGTACTAAGTTCTCGGTTAATACAATTCTAGCATGAATAATAAACATTTATCATGATATAAGGAAATATAAATAAAAACTTTATTATTGTCTTTAGGGCATATTTCCTTTATAGCCGCGGACGGGCCGCTGAGCAGGCCGAGAGGTAGTGGGCCTGGCTGAAACGACCCCAACCTTGCGCACCTTGTCCACCGCGGTTGCTGAACTGCCAGACCCCCCAGGGGAGGTCCCTGGGCCGGCCGAGGCCCAGTCACCTCTGAGCCCAGCCCACCCAAGCCAACTCTAGGAACTAGGGCAGTAGGCAGCGAGCCCCGACCTTCCACCGTCGCCGCCGCCGGCGAGGGAAGGGAAGGCGCAGGGAGGAAAGGCCAATCCACCACGGTCAATGCCCCGCCGTCCGCCGACACCAAGCCCGCCGCCGCCTTGGCACGGATCGCCCTCGCCGCGCCAGCCGCAGAGCCCAAGCGCTCCGACGGCGAAGGCCGCCGGATGCGGGAGGCCGTAGCCCGCGAACCACGACCGCTCGGCGCAAAACGACAGTCCCGACCACTTGCCATGCTCCTTGCCTCCGCCGCAAATGCCACGAAATTACCAAGCAACGGCCCGATCGGCACAGCCCGCAGCCACCCCTCGTTCTCCACGCCGTCGTCTTCGTCCTCGAACGCATCGTCCGCGAGCGCTCAGAAGCGGTTGCGCCGGGCGCTGGACCCCTCCGCCACCACCGTGCTTGGGCCAGCTGACCCGCGCACCGGCGAGGAAATGCCAGGGACCCGCGCTGCGACGCCCCCGCAGTCGCCCGCTCGCTCGCCGAACGGTCCACGCATTTCAAAACCTCGGCCCGGTTGACCTTTTACGCGGACCACAGCGGATGTATCATGCATGCTACTACTCCGTACGTCGGGAATTCTAGTGCTAGCCAAGCTCAACAACCAAATCAAACCAGATGCACTATGAGAAGCTTTGGTCGATTTCATTCAGCCCTGTAACTGAACGTCTGCTGCACTTGTGGCCTCTTGTGACCTCTTTGGTATGCCTGTTAATGTTTCGGTTCAATTCTCCGTGTTTTCTGGTTTGCTTTTGCTGCACAATGCTTGTCGCTTTGGATGACCCATAATAAGTTTAGGACCTTCTTTATGCAGCAATCTTTAAAAGGATTACTTTTATGCAGCATGGACCGCTGATTGCCTTGATCCGCCTTGCAGTAGTATTGCCCACGGACTGTGCTACCATTCGAACCTTCTTGTTTTGTTCTCCGTCCTGGGTTACCGTTTGAACTTTTGTGTATTATTTTAGGTATAAATGTTTGCGTGCGGCGCGCCGGCCGAATTTTGCGCTGGACGCGCCCACGCATGCACGCTAACAGCGACTCAAGTCGCGACACGTTGGACGGGGGCCCCACATATTTTATCTCTTTCTTCCCGTCTCGCGCAGGTGTCGCCGAAGGGCGCGAGGTGGAGCTCGCCACCGTCGGCCTCCATCGTGCGTGCCAGCTCCTCGAAGGCCTCCATCCTGCTTGCCGCCGTCGGCCTCCATCCCGCTCCCCGCTGTCGGCCATGAGCGGCTGCTCCAACCCTTGTCGCGCGGTCACCATGAGCGCCGCGCGCGTCACGCATCTACTCGGACTGCGCCAGCGAAATGCAGGCGATGATGCGGTCCTGCCACCCATGGCCGCTGCTGCCCGGGGGCGTCATATCCCGGCGAACCTGTAGGCGTCGACGTGTTGCACAAGATGCTTCAACTGACCACGACGAAGCTGTTAACGGCACCCGATGAAGCTGCAACCAGCGACGTAATTTTTTTTTGTGAACCAGCGACGTAATTTGCTACATGCAACCAGGGACAAGAGAAAGCAGGTGTTACAACCGGTGCACATCGGAGCTACAACCATCATCGCCAAATGCTACGACCGGCGGCATTTTTTGCTACAACCAGAGAAGGAAGGGGCTTCGACAGACGTGCGTCGGAGCTGCAACCAGTAACCAAAAATGCTACGTCCGGCAACCAAGGAAGCTACAACTGGCTTTGAAAAAAGATTCAACTAGATACGGGTTAGCTAGAGGTCGGCCACCGCGCAGCGCAAAGAGCTGCAACCGGCGGTGAGGAAGCTACAACCAGCTTAAAAAAACTTTCAAATAGATACGGGGTAGCTGGAGGTCTGCCACCGCGCAGCCGCAAAATGCTACAGCCGGCTTCTAGAAAAGCTACACCCCGCTTGTAAAAAGGCTTCAAACATAGAACGGTAGCTAACAATGGCGAGCGGCGACGACGGAGCTGCGCGGCGGTGCTGCGATGGGGCGTGTGGCGAGCTATGATGGTGGCTGGTGGCGATGCTGGAACCTAACCGGCCGTGCTGCAACCAGGGGGTAGGAGACAGGAACGGACGACTTTCTTTTCAAGCAGCCCCGGCGAGCTCCGACGGCGACGGCCCCGGCGGGCTGCGACGGCGACGGCCCCGTCGAGCTGCGACGGCGAGCAGCCCGGGCAAGCTGCGAAGGGGCGGCCGAGGGTGGAGGCTGGACTGTGTAGATTTTTTCTTCTCTCGCGCATGTGCGGTAGGAGGAAGACGACCCGGGGAACGCGGGGGAAAATCTTGCCCGTTGATGCGCGCATATCCGACGCTTGGCAGCTGACCGGCCCAAATTTGGGCCGTCGGCGCGCCTATCAGCGCCCATTATTTTATGGTTGGGAATAAATCTCTCCAAATCCTCCACTTATTTGAGCAAGGAATGTCCAGAAAATCTGCAAGCTGAGGTAAAATGTGCTCTCAATGTGTTACAGAATCTTTGTCTAAGTATCCGGGGATACCATTTGATGTTGAAAACTCAAAGATTTTTGTCTTTGTAATACGCAATTAATGAGTAGAAAAGGTACGGGTTGTCTCTTTTATATTAATGTAGTACGCAATAATATGTATAGATGATTAAATTTTAATTAAGCTATCAACCAATATGACTCATGCAATCTAGGAGTACATAAAAGTAGCTTATATACTACTCTGCTAAATTAATACCAAGTATTGGAATAGTCGTCTACATCTTCTTTGAGAGCGCGTCAACAGATGATGCATTGGGATCTTCCCAAGAAATCTATACTGATTTCTAGAACAGAAGACAGTATGAATAGATGTAATGCAAACTATGAATGTTGAGTTCGATGCTGCACTAGGAGAGAGGTAATGCTTGCCACCAGATTTGAGTTATATTACTTGTCTTTCTTCGCCTTTCTTGTCTTTATGTGCGATGTTTTCATTCGTGTCTTTCTCGTCTTTCTTCGTCTCCGCCGCAGTGTATGTAACAGGCCTTCCTCGAATTCTTGTCTTTCTTCCTCAAACTTTTGCCTTTCTTCCTCGATGTCCCAAGACGATGGTGCCAATGTGAGAGGTGAGAGTAGGGTGGGGCGATAGCCCCCAAAAATGTTCCATTGGCAGTTATGCGGCGCTCGCGGCACCCGCAGTCGACGATCACATTTTGGGCAATCACCGTCGGGAGACAGCTCCAGCAAGTGTCCTCTTGTGCCGTGCTTGAACAAGGCATTATAATCCTTGTAGCACAATGTCATCTCACGGTCGTCGAACCAGGCGCTCCTCGTCTGTAAGAAACGGTACCCGTTGTCGGCATAGAAGCTATAACGCAGGTTTCAGCTCACGTCATTGTCGCCGCCGCTTGAGACGAGGACCCAAAACTGGAGCTTCCGGACATAGGTCTTCTTCTCCCGGAAGATTTCCACAACGAGGCCTAGTTGCCCGCTCATCTCGAAGGCGATCACGTGCGGATCCCAGGCTGAGTGGTACTCGTTCCTCTTGAATGGGAGATGGTACGGGCGGTGCGCCTCCGTTGCCACATCGACCTCGAGCAACCCATCAGGGTTCCGCGGCTTGCCTGGTTCTGTACGGCCGGTTGTGACCAAGTAGAGTTTGCCTTGGACAAGTACCGGGGGCAATGTAAGCAGTGGAGCACACTCGGAAATGTATGAGCGCTTGCGCCATCCGCCGCCGGCAGCAACACCATCTAAGGTGTACACACACTGGTCCACGTTACTCCCAAGGATGAGGCTGGGGGCCGAGAAGGTGAAACTGAATAGTTTGTGCTCCTTCGAGGTTAAGAGATAAGTAGTTAAGATTACAATCAAATATATCTCTAAGTCTAACAAGCAACTAGCTATTTTATTGCCTACGGTGTCACGGCGATGTAGGATTTAATTAGTACATGTAAACCTGATAAACGCTTCTTGATTGTGTGCGTCATTCTTTACTGTAGGCATCATGCACAGGTCCCTATACAACTTCTCAGAGGATCTATGGTAGTACTGAGCTTAGGTGCGGCTACACCATGGTTTCATACAATATTTCTGGTGCACGTTGAGAGTCTGCTACACAGGTTGGTACCCCCATCCCAGCTAGCCGGCGGGCGGCTTGGTGCGGCCACCAGATTTCATGGTGTGTATTGCGCGTGATGCCGGAACACATCATCAATCTTGTAGATAGAGCGATAGTTTTTTCATGAGGAATGTGGCTTTGTGTTGATTCATGTATTCATTTTGTAAACCTTATTGAATAATTTGATAAATATGGTTGTGTGCATCTCAATGTGCAGGCCGGGGATTGTTCTTCTTTTCGGAAACAAACGACTTACATATAGCCGGTCCCGCACCAAAAAATTGTTGGCCTGATATGAATGACATACTTAGCAATAGGGCTTTTGTAGTGATTGAAACTTGTCGTATTGAAAATTCGAAATACATGAGTAGAAGAATCAGTGAGTTTTGTGGCCGCCGATGTACCTGCAGATGCACTCAACAATACTATGTGGTTGCACCAGCTCTTTGTTAGCGTCGTGGTTGGACTCCTCGTTGCCGTCGCGGTCGAACACATCGCAGACGGTGTCACCGCCGATGAACGGAAACAGTCTGGCCGGCACAGACAGCGTGCGGCGCATGCCGATGAACAGCTTGCGCCCGCCGAAGTCACCCCTGATGCTTGTCGTCGTCCCCGAGTCCAGATCCACCTGGTATGCTTTGGTGCTTTGCGTGAAGAAACCGAGACGAATAAAGGTTTAAAGGCTAGGCGGCGTATTCGGTGAACCACCACCAGCTCCCCGCCATTGTCGACCAGGTGCAAGGTGTTCTGCAGACAATGAGAGGGCCATGGGCCCTCGATCATTGCGGCCTTGGTCAGCTGAGGCGGATGGTTATCCGGCGAGGTCTCTACCACCATGATGGTCTTATGCACGACGCAGTACACACGGCCTGCGAATGACAGGATCGGGCCGCGGATCCGGTCTTCTTCGCAACGCAGCCTCGTCCAGTGGTCGTCGCCGGGCCTCGCGACGGCAAGCCGCCGGTGCTCCCCGAAGTTAACCACGACCGTCGAGTCATGCGTTACCCCCACGCCGTAGACCTCGAGCCCCTCCCCCTCGCCGGTTAATCTTGGGAAGAAACTGCCCGGCTTGTAGCCGGAGATCAGCCCGGTTGCTGGCGGGAGGTCGGTGCGGGCGCTGGTGAGCGGGTTCAGCAGGCATACGGCGTGGGTCTCGTCGTCATTGAGTAGGAGGAGGAGGCCCTCAGGCGTGGGCGCGAGCACCACGCGGCCCTGCAGCTCCGGCAGCTCCGTCCGGACGCACTCCCCGGTGGATCCGTTCAGAAAGCGGCTGTGGCGGGGGCGGACGCTGCCGACGCTGTCTTCGAGCATGATCCATTGTCGAGGGTGGAACCTGCTGTCTAGGGCGCTGCCGCGCGCGTCGGCGCGGGGGTCCTCCGTGCACCGGCGCCACGCACTGCACACCGCGCGGAGGCGTATGTAGTCGGCGAGGTCGGCGGAGAGCGAGCGCTCAGCGATCAGCAAAGCCGGCCCGCACGACAGACGCGCCCAGTCCCTCCTGCGGAGGGCACGTACGTGTACGTCTGAGTTAGAGGTACAGATGAGCAACTGGAGGCGGATCGCGATCTTACCAGTCAGAGTGGGCGGTGGTGGCAACGACGCGAGAGTGCTTCGCCCGGCGGCGACCCCGACGCCTTTTGGCCGGCGGGATGCTAGATGACGTCGGTGCCATGTCCGGCTAGATCGCTGAACCCGGCCTGCTGCGGAATTGTGATCGAGAATCTCAACCTGCAAGTTTAATTTTGTGGCGAACAGCAAAGAGATGGACTTCTGACCTACGCAAAGGAATTGAAGAGTTTTTTTTACACTCGAAGGGATTGAAGAGTTCAGGGTTATATCAAAGTGGGGTTTCCAAAAATCTAGATCAAACTTCCTTACAAAAATAAAGACCAAACATCTGTCAATGTCACCTAATGTTTCGTTCTCGTCTTCCCAAAGTGCATCATAAGAGCAAGTACAATAGAGCTGAGTCAGCGGGCTATAAGAAATAAACTACTATATTTCTGCTTAGTTGGAGGAAAGAGAAAAGGAGAGAGAAGGTAAGCGGGCTCTTCGTGAACAGCCAGCTCTAGCATGTGCTCCTAGGCACTTTGTGAGAATGAAAGATGGGCCACATAATAAAAAAATAGTACACTATTTTGATCTACTATTGTACATGTTGGCTATAAAATGAGTTGTAGATGACATGGCACTGGCTTATAGCCAGCAGCTGGCTATACTATTAACCATGCTCTAAGGTTTCATCATATGCTTGTTTCTTTCAATGAAGTTGTCATGTTGTGTTTCCTCGAAATAAATAAATGTACTTGTTTCAAACCGAATAAACTAGTACTTTCTCCGTCCGGAAAAATTTGTCCCTCAAATGGATGTATCTAGCACCAAGTTAGTGCTAGATACATCCATTTTAAAGATAAATTTGGGACAAGCTTTTCCGGACGAAAGGAGCACACAATAACACACAGCAAAACATTTTGATAAACGCAGATACAAGGAAAAATACTAATGTTATTATGAAACCAGACAAAATTTGCCACACAGAAAATATAATGTGCATCTTGAAGCAGCAATGGACGGCACAAGATAATAGCGTTTCACCAAAATATTTTTGACCACCGAGAAAAAAAGGGGCGCTCGGGTATTAACATGCACATGGGAATACACATAGGTTAGTGTCGTCGTGCAACTCCAGGGAGCAGCAGCTGTCGGCCGGCTGACAACATGGCTCGCTGCAATCGTAGCATCGATCGCATAGAACACTGATGCCTTGTACTCCCTCCGTCTGAAAAAACTTATCTCTCAAATTAATGTATCTAGCCTCAAGTTTATGCTAAATACATCCATTTGAGAAACAAGATTGGGACAAGTTTTTTCGAACGGAGGGAGTACAATGCAAGATGCTTCGGGAGGTGTGCTTAGCAAAATATTTTTTTCTTAAGCATCAGTCCTTATCTCTATAAAAAGAATGCTTAATTAAGCATGTATCCTCTATAAATAAGTACTGGTGCTTAAACAAAAACCTATTTATTTATTCAAGCACCTCCCCTAGTGATTTAAATGGGGGCTTCCTCCGAAACTTTGAGAACAACCAAGAATCTTGTGGTAAGAGTCTGCAGGCCATGAGGGCTCATGCATATTTGTCCTCGATGTGTAAGGGCTCCTACACAATTGAGCCGAAATACAGGGGCCCTCCTGTACGTTATAAATGTAAAAAACAATACTCCCTCCTATCCATATTACACATCGGATGTATTTGTAGGGTAACGCGACAGAAAACAAAAAAATTCCGACCTACGCACCAGCCCAGAACCACTATGGAGACTGCATACATGGTTTGATCTTTTTCGTTACCGACTCGTAGCGCAGCGGGAAGTAGAGTCGATGACGATCGGCGGTGCAGATCCCCGCAGCTAGGATTTACAACCTCCCAACCGCGAGGATGTATACCCTCATCTGCTCCTCAGACAGCCCTCCGGGAGGCGCCCGAACAGCCCCCCGGACGGTGTCGCGGACAGCCCTTCGGGAGGACCTTCGAAACTCGAACGGTCACTCGGACAGCCCTTCGGGAGGACCTTCGAAACTCGGACGGTCACACGGACAGCCCTTCGGGAGGCACTCACGAACTAAGACCGAAACTAGGATCTCTCTACAAAGTTGCACACATACGGTGTCATCTATCCGGCAGGGCTTCGCCGTCCAGAACTAGTTCCTACCGGAACCCAGACAGCCTTTCGGCTCTACGAAACTGTTTCGCTGGGAGGGAGAGAGAAGCCAGATCATGCATGGCACTTGTATGTGAGAAGGGATGATCCTTTAGGCAGCCCCCTCCACCCCTATATATAGGCCAAGCCCAAGGGTGGCTTCTCCAAGAAGCCAAGGGGGGAAGGCCCTCAAGGTGGCTTCTCCAAGAAGCCAAGCAAAAAGCATTTTCACAATTCATGACGACATTTCTCAGCGTCCGTTCGAACTGAAAATATTTATGTGGGCTCAGAACATTTCCAGTACCCACTAAAATAATTTTCAACATGTTCCGAAACAATTTCGGTATAGTGAGTTTCATCTGCGAAAAGCAAACAAGAATGCGTTTTCACTATTCATGAAGACAATTTTTCGCGTCCACTAAATCCAAAAATATTTCTGTGGGTCTTAGAATAATTCCAGTACCCAATAAAACGATTTTGGATTCGTTCTGAAACAATTTCAGATTAGTGAATTTCATCTGCGAAAAACAGCCAAAGCGGTACCGGCAGCTCCGAAACATTTTCGGTTTTTATTTCTGAAAATTCCAAAAAAGTTTCCAGAATGATTCTGGCACCCTCCAAGAATTATCAGGCATGTGCCGAAAACATTTTGACTTAATGGCATACCCCGAAATAACTTTTTCGGTTTCACCGAAACTCATCCGGTGACCTCTCTCTGCGGTACGATTCCGCTGTCCGAAACTTTTCGGTGTCCGAAACTTTTTCGGTGATTTTCTCTCAGACTCCCTGTCTAGTATTCAGCAGATAGATGACCCTTAAGCGTGTGACCCTATAGGTTCGGTGAAGTATAGACATGACCCGGAACCCCTTCCGATCAATGATGAACATCGGAGCCGTGGACACCCATATTGACCCCTATACCCACACGAATAAATATTCGAGTGAACCTCCAGTTGCCATGTGCTATTCCTGTTGCTTCGCGATATGTTACAAATACCCGAGGTGAGACATGTTGGCATTCCCGTGGATCAACAACTTGTCCACTATGCTAGTTACCTCGTTACCGGTATTGTTCTCTTTTCTCGTTATCGTGTTCCGGCATCCCCATGATCAAATCACAAAGTGTCTGGCCAGACGATGATGGATACCGTAACACCGAGAGGGCCCAGAGATATCTCTCCATCGTCGGAGGAGCAAATCCCAATCTTGAGCTATCAAGTTACTTGACATACTTTTCCATGAACCCGTAAGCCGCCGTAATAGCCACCCATTTACGGATGACGTTTAACAAACCCTAAAGTTCATGAAGCAAGCATGAAGAAACTCAATACTCTCATGGTCTAAGGAATCATGCAAACGTTAACCATCTCTGTGTTATGTACCAATAAACTTGTGACGAATGAATCTCACAGCATAACATCAATCCGGGTCGATTCAACACAAATGTTCTCTTAACATTGTGCCCTCAAAATTGCTGGCATAGACATGCCCATGACCAGGAAAACAGAATCATCATGCAACACTTGAGCTAGTCTTAGAGGCCAGACTAGGAATACTCCTTACCGTTTATTATTTCACACGTGCATATGAGTCTTCCTCCGAGCCTCGTGGATATTGCAGACTCAAGAATCATTGCAGTTATAGCATGGAACATAAACATAATTGTGAACTCGGAGATAAATAATATCATTTATTATTGCCTCTAGGGCATATCTCCTACAGTATTTAGCACTAAAATACGTCTAGATACATCGACAAATGATATAAATCGGAGGGAGTACTAATTTTCGGCCGCGGTCGGTATGCTCTTTCGATGATGTTGTTTTAAAAAAACCAATTGCAATGTTTTTTTATTTCCTTAACTTCTTTACTAGGAAAATTGCCCGTGCGTTGCAACAGGGAATACATTAGTAAAACACTACCATCTCAGCGGAAGCAGCCAAGAAAGTAAAAATGAAAGATTATGTATGGTTTTACCTCTTTGTCGCGTCCTAGTTGACGCCCTTCTTGCACTGCATTGCATTCATCATTACCCTCCACAATAGCTTCTCCATGAACCTCGGTGGTCTACTACCACCGACAAGGGGTGGTAGCTTTGGTGAGCACTTGGCCTACATAAAGCCAAGCATGATCGAGAAATTCCTTGAGGCACCTGCAACGTCGCCCCCGGCCGCTGACTCTTCCTTTACATAATGATTTGGTCTAAGGTGACAGAGGAGCATGCAACAATGCTAGGAGGCGGCCCGATTCGGCCTGGGGGAGACGTGAAGGTTCCAATATAGAGTTTTGCAATGAATCAGGGTTGGACTGACAAAATTTCAGGATGTCGAATATTGACATGGGATATAATATTGAGCAGCGTACGACGACAACCAAGCACTGATGCGCCAACTGCTCACAGGAAATGAGTCATGGTCTTGTATATACTGTCGGGATTGCGAGGACTTGGGTTGACGTAGCTGAAACCATGCATAAGATTCTGAAAAATAAGTAAAAAGATGCATGCACATGCACAGTTGTACGCACGGTCTTGTAGACTGGAAATTGCTTAAGCATGCAACACAAAGTTAAGTATGTGGTTCATGCAAACTTGGAAACTTGCCTTGTAAATAAAAAACCAATGTTTGCACCGTATAACATGACATATCTGTGTTTATAAGGCCTGCCAAACTTCTGCAAGCCGTCGCCTTCATCGTGTTGCTCGCCGCCGCCAGGCAAGATGCATCACACACAAGCCGGCGCTACTGCCGCAAGGGGGGGAATGTGCTGCTGCAAGCCCGAAAAGCAGGTGTGCACGACGACGGGCGGGTTGCTGCAAGGCAGGGGTGCTGGCTAGACGCCACATATCAATCCCTGCTGCAAGCCAACATGTCTGCTTGTTCTGGCAAGACGGCGGGCGGGCTGCTGCAAGGCAGGGGTGTCCGGGTGGGGGCGCAATGCCGACAAAGGTAAGCCGCCGCGTTTTGTCGCTGTTGCAAGGGGGCGTAGCACCTCGCCAGTGTAGAGGTCGGATCGGCGGGTGCGTAGCTAAGTGATGAAGCCGACTGTAGATGTCGCCAACGACCCATGTTGACACCATCCAGGAAAATTATGCACGTCTTCACAACGTCTCTTGAGGCACTCTCTGCTTTGTTGTAATTTATGTTTTTTAAATCAAAAGGCATGAGTGAGTTTGTTTTTTTAAAATTGAGGGGTTTGTTTTATCAAATGGAAAAAGAAGAAAATAAAAGGGAGAGAGCAAGCCTGTGTGGCCAGCAAGTCAGACGCGTAGCCGGCCCAATAAGCCCAGGCAACACCGATCGGACCGTAGCCCCAATCCCCAGCCTCTCTCCCCGATCCACTCCTGCCTAATCCCGATCGGATCGGCAGAGCCAACTCGTGCTCGTCCCGGCCATCTCCGGAGATGCCATGGACGCGCCAGACGCCGTCGACCTCTCTGGTCGGCGAGCCTCCTCCGCGCCACTTCCTCTCCTCGCCTCCGCAGCCTCCCTGCTCCCTCCGCCGCGGCTGCCATGCCATCGCCGACATCGCACCTCAGCCGCCCTTCTCTTCCTTCGCACGCGCCCTCCGGCTAGTCACCGTCGCGGGTCTGCCTGCACCTCGCCTGCATCCTCCTCCGCGACCTCGTCTTTTTCCCCTGCTCGCCTCGGGTGCACGAGCTCATGCCCGACGACGTGTCCGCGGACAGAACGGGCAGAAAGTGATGCCGCCGGGGGCTGGTGTGATCTGTTCTCTAGCATTGACGCCACTGGGGCAAAGCTTTGGCAGACGCTACCCACGGGAGGAGAATCACCATGTGAAATTAGGGAGAGTTGCAGTCTCCATCCTTTAATATTAGGTAAAGATATATGGCTTTGCTATGTCTGTGTAAATATACACGGACATGTACATGAGTTTTGTAAACTTGATGAATTCATAGTTTGAGAAATAATAAAAGGAATCAGGAGAGCGGCTACAAGTTTTTCATGTGTTTGTGATATTTGATGTGATTGACGTGTGGGTGAAATCGAACAATGAGAAACCCACACTCTCAGATGACATGCTAGAGAGGATAACGGGCTCAGGGAGGATGTGATGCCACAACTTGGACGAGCAAGCGACAACGACAAGAACCTCCCCTGAGTCACCAGGAAACCCTAGCGCCACCATCCTTGAAACCCGAAAGTCTATCCTAGATCATGGCGTTAACTGATATAACTGCACGAGACGGCGGAGCTGGCTAATGGACGTTATTGACCGGCTGACGTAGCCTTGGTTAGTAAGGCCCTGTATAATGCAAGGTGCTTAGGGGAGATGCTTAGATAAATAAACGAGGCTTTTTTAAACACCTGTGTTTTTTTAGGGAAACACTGATGTTTATTTGTACATGGTAGACGCTTAATTAGGTGTCTCACCTGTAGATGACGGCGGCGGTTCCAAGGTGACGCTTAATTCTTGTCTTTCTTCCTCGAATTCTTGTCCTTCTTCCTCACTATCCCAAGATGACGGCGGCGGTTCCAAGGTGAGAGGCGAGAGCAGGCTGGGGCGAGAGCCCCCGAAAATGATCCATTGATAGTTCGATGGCGTTCGCGGCAGCAGCAGCCACTGGTCACATTTCGGACAATCAGCGTCGGGAGACCTCTTGTACTGTGCTTGTAGAGGGCCTTATGATCCTTACAGCACAGTGTCATTTCACGGTCATCCAACCAGGCGCTCCTCGGCTGGTCGAAAAGATAGTCGTCGTCAACGTAGAAGCTATAGCGCAGGTCCCAATGCACATTGTTGTCACCGTCGAGCGATGGATACGAGAGGAGTACCCAGAACTGGAGCTTCCGGAAAGGGGTCTTCTCGCCCTTGAGTATGTCCACGGCAAGGCCCAGTCGCCCGCTCATCTCGAAGGTGGTCACCAGCGGATCCCAGGCCGAGTGGTACTGGATGTACTTGAAAGGTAGACGATGCGTGCGGACTTCCTCGGTTGCCACGTCAACCTCCAGCAACCCGTCAGGGTTCCGGGGATTGTATGGTTCTGTACGGCCGGTGGTGACCAAGTACAGTTTGCCTTGGACAAACACAGGGGGCAAGGTGTGCAGCGGGGCGCACTCGGAATAGTACGAGCGATGGCGCCATCCGCCGCTGCCAGCAACACCGTCTAAGGTGCACACGCTCTTGTCTACGATGCTCCCACAAGAGATTAGAGGGTCCGAGAAGGTGAACCGGAATAGCTTGTGTTCCTTGGAGGAGGGGCTGAACGCTAAGGCCAAGTGATGGTGCATGGTACTCCGCACGGGCGCAGGCGCCTCTGGGAGTGTCACCGTCTCGCCGGTGACGGGGTTGCAGATGAACGCCGGCGCCTTGGCATCGCCATGGAACGCGAAGCAGAGGCGGCCATTGCAGACGTTGGAGAGCCTGTAACCTCTGGGGATGGTGACGCGGTGGGGCATGGGCACGGGCCTCGACGAGGAGACGTTGAAGAAGCTGGCCTCATCGGGCTAATCTTAGTGGGTCTGTCGGGCTCCCGAGTCTCCGTGACGAGCAAGGCCTCCGATGCGGCAGAGACGTAACTGGTCTCGGCCTCAGCCTTGGCGTGGAGGCTGCGGAACGTAGGGTCGGCGACGACGCTCGCTGGTAGAAAAAAACCCTCTAGTCCCGGTTCGCAACAGCCTTTAGTCCCGGCTGTGTAACCGGGACTAAATATGCGCGACTAAAGACCCCCTTTAGTCGCGCCTCTTACGGACCGCGACTAAAGGCTTTAGTCCCGGTTCTTGTGGCTGACCGGGACTAAAGGCCCGTCCACGTGGGCGCCCGTGGTCCGTCGGGGCGGAGGACCTTTAGTCCCGGTTCTCGTGGCCAACCGGGACTAAAGGCCTCCTCCGCAGGTTTAGGGTTTTAGCCCCCTAAACCTGGTTTCTTTTTAGTTTGGAGTGTTTTATTTCTTTTATATTTTATTTTGTATTTTATTTTAATTTTGATAAAGTTTCAGTACACATATTCTACGCTACTATATACATGCATATGAAATTTCAAACAAGAAGAATTCAAGAGGAATATATAATATATATTCAATCTCGGGTGACCATATACAACTTCGAACAAGTTTTCATACACAATTAGGATGGATGACCATATACAACGTCGAACAAGTTTCAATCTCGGGTATGCATATAAATTTCTTCGTCCTCGGTATAGTGTTCTCCTTTAGGATTGATGACTTCCCTCATGAAAAATCATGCTAATTCTTCTTGAATTGGTCGGAAGCGAGCTTCTGGACTAAGCCTCCTCCGCAAGTTATCCGTCGCGTTCCGCACGCTATCCGATGCCTTCCGCTCAGAGGTGTGTCTCCGGATGTTCTCATAAACATAGTATCCACATAGATTGGTCCCCGGTGGCTGCTTATCTACATTAACTAACCTTCTGAAATCTAGCTCATGTTTGAATTCACCGACAATTTCTTCTGAGAACCGTCTCCAAACCCTACAGGGCAAAGAAAATTAAATGAACAAGGGAGTTATTAGTTACTTGATATTAGGAAATGAACGAAAGAGACCGATCGATATAGAGCTCAAATGATTGAAAATAATTACTTTTGCAGCATTTTTCTCATGTCGGCCCAACGCTTTGGATCCGAATCCATAGAGTCCATGATTAGAACTCTGGAGGTGTGAAGTTAAATATTTAGCAGAATCCAGTGGAACCTGCGGACATGTTACATGCACAGTTATGCATAACTCATCGATTAGACATACCATGCATGGAGTAAACAAAAGAGAATGGGCACAAGAGAGAAACACTCACCCAAAATGGTAAGGAAATAGAATATGACTTTTGAGTTGATGCTTTCTAAGAAACTTGTACAAGTCTTTCTCCACGTTTCGGGGTGATGTTGTAACACATGTCCATTAACGATATGTGGGTCAATGAACCCAACATCATGGATGTTTCTTATTTTGCATTCCCAAATCTTCAATCTGCATAATAGCGTACGCAACAATATAGTTAGGACAATATAAATATATATATATATAGTGCAGGCAATGAAGAACGAGATGAGGTAGAAATAAATCACTTACAGAACGTAGCAACTCAGCATAGATTTGTCGAGGTCGCGTAGATTGAACAGCTGAAACAATTCACTCATATGAACTTCTACAGAGTACCGTTTGGTGTGATGCTCATCTGTAACATCCGCATAAACATATTCTTTGTCGGCCCATGTTATGAATTGCTTGTACCAACGTAGCAGATTTCGCATTTGTGGTGGTAGACTCTTTTCCCGCGCAGGCTCGACGAGAGGCCCATTCCGCATATATTGTAATGCTATCTCACATACTGGCGCATCCTCAAGGCCTAAGAAGGCACGAAGAGTCAAACCCATCTCGGACGCTTGTTTCATGGCACTCGCTACAGTCAATCCAAGTGCTGCCGCAGCTGCTATGATCTCGGGGTCCTCTTCCGGACCGGCTTTCACTATGAGCGGGGGGATCGATTGTTTCTTCTGCATCCCGAGCTGGTCAACTTGTTTCCCGCTTTTTTTACTTTCTTCTTTCTCCTCCTTCAATATTTTTGCTTGCCTACGAAGTTCATGTCCATAGTCGTCAGGCATATTCAGCTCGGCTTGGGACGGTGTCGTCAAAAAATTCTTAGCCCACTTCTTTTGCTTCTCAGTGAATACTTGCTTGGGCTCAGGCTCTTTTTTCGCCTTCATATCCGCCTTCCATTTCTCATAATCAGCAGACGCGGCCAATTTGGTTTCAGCTTCACTAAGTTCCCCAGGCCTTGGGAGGAGAGGCTTCAGTGATGGCTCCGGTACCCTTGTGGTCTTAGGTACATAAGGGTCCGGGTTAATAGTCCAGGAGCGGGTTTCCTTGCTGTCCGCCTGCTTCTGCTTCTTCGCCGGAGGAGGATTGGGGGGCGTCGTACCCGCCGGAGGTTGTGGATCGGGGGACGGCGTCGAATGGCGTGAAGGAGGTGTAGGTGAACCACCACGACCACCACCGCCGCCACCACCGCCACCACCACCACCACCACCATCGGAGGGGGGTGGACTTGCTAGCCTTGGCGCCTCGCCTGGAAACACTATGTACTTCTTTTTCCATAGAATGAACTGGCGCTTGACATCTCCAAGTCTTCTCTCCCCTTCGGGTGTAGGTTTGTCAATCTCCAGGTCCTCAAACCCTTGGACTATGTCTTCTACCGTGACACGAGCATAGCCATATGCAATGGGGTTGTTGTGGTGGAGTTCTCCAGGTGTACAGGGTAAAGCACTGCCGCTAGCTACCTTCGTGGAAACGTTCCCCACGGGATAATGCAGATCACATTCTTTCATCTCCTTTACATCATCCACGGGGTAGTGAGGCTCCGGTGCACGAATCTCGATCATCGGTGCACTACCACCAGGCGGGGCATCCGTGGAAGCCACGCTGCTTCTCCGCTGCTGGCTTCCGCGATCCGCTTCATGATCTTCATGCGGCCCTGCAGCCGATTTTTCTTTCACTAGTTCATGCACGGTCTGCTTCAACTCATGGAGTTCCGATGCAAACTTCGTCATAAGATCTGCATCCCGGTCCGTCTTTCTCTTACGGCTTCTGTAACAGTACGGGTCATTGTCCTGGGAAAACCCTACTTTCCACGGAACTTTGCCTTTGCCTCGCACACGTCCTCCGTGTTCATCATTCCCGAGGGCTGTTGTCAGTGCGTCTTTCTCTCTGTTGAACTTGATCAAGCCCTCTTGAGCTTGGGTCATTGCGTCAATAAGGGCTTGGGTGGGAGCAAACTGTCTCTGCCGGTGAACACACACCCCTGTCTCCGGGTCTACCGATCCCCCATGCCCGTACCACCAGCATTTGGCCCTTGGGTCCCATCCCTCTGTACCTAGAGGGATTCCTCACACCCTCAGGTCCTCCTCCATCTTCTGCCACCTAGGCTCCGAAAGGCGGTATCCTCCTGGCCCCATAATATGATGGAACTTTTTCTTACTCGCATAATCCTTATTTTTTTCGATATTTCCTTGAAATGCTACGATTGCTTTTGCCTCACAAATTCTGGCCAATCATCTTTCAGTTTCTCATGTTGTCCATTGAAATCCGGAGTCTTGCCCTTGTTGACATAGTCACGGGTTAAATTTTTCTTGAAGTTCCGGAATGCTTCGCCCATCTTCTGAAGAGCGAACTCTTTAACTAGCCTCCTCCTCTGACGTCCACCCGGAACCTCGTTACCGAATTCATCGACTTTGTTGTATTCCGGAGGTAGAATGAAATGTTCCATAAGCTTTCTCCAGCAATCCTTTTTCGTTCTCTTGTCGACAAAACTGAAACCAAGACGTGCCTTCTTTGGCTCCTTCCATTCCTGGACGGTGATCGGGACGTTGTCTCTAACAACGACTCCGCATTGGTTGATAAACTTTGAGGTGTGCTGTAGGGGCTTGCCGGTTTCACTGACAAACTCAATGGCATATGTTTCTCCTGTTTTCATCGCCTTGGATTTGCCACGCTTTGTCGTACTCGATCCGG
>NC_057811.1:15390087-15390761 GCF_018294505.1 Triticum aestivum
CTAAAGGGTACCTTTAGTCGCGGTCCGCCTCCCCAACCGGGACTAAAGGGTTTTGGCGCCGCTTTCGTTCCCGCGCAGAAAGACCCTTTAGTCGCGGTTGGGGACAACAACCGCGACTAAAGGGTACCCTTTAGTCGCGGTTCGCCTCCCCAACCGGGACTAAAGGCATTGTGCTGGACTGGCGCGGTGCGGTGGGATGTTTAGTCCCACCTCGCTAGCCGAGAGGCTTCGACAGTGGTTTATAAGCGCGGCTGCGCTGACCACTTCGAGCTCCTCTGAAATGCAGGCTTACGGGCCTATACTGTCACTATGTGCCTGTGGGCCTACTGGGCCTTCTACAGGCCTGAATCCTGGCCCATTAATGGGTTTCTAGTCGTATTCAGGCCGTGGTGGCCCAGTAGGTGGCATATTTTTTATTTTTTGCCTGTTTTTTGTTTTCTTTTTTGCTTTATTTATTTTGTTTTGTTTCTACTTACAACAAAAAACTTATTTATTTTATTTTATTTTGTTTCTAATTACTTATTTATTTTACTTTATGATAATTATTTTTGCTATTAAAGTTTCTAACAAAAAAAGTTCTTTATGAAAATTCTTTTAGCTTTCAATGATTTTGAACAGAAAATACTTCGATAATTTTAGTTGAATCAATTTTATTTATGTTATTAAAATTTATT
>NC_057811.1:15390935-15405449 GCF_018294505.1 Triticum aestivum
ATTTTAAAATCTTAAAAATACAATTATATATCAAAAAAATCAGAAAAATAAAACTAATTCATTTTAAAATCCCTTGAAGGTTTGACAAAAGGTTTGATACACATTCAGTTCATCGACCAAATACAAAGTTTGGTACAATAAATTATTACACATCAATTCTTCCCTTGTGTCCCTGCTTGCTTACGATTGTGCCGTATCCATGAAGCATCCTCATCATTTAACTTAATGCTTGGGTCAGTGTTCACTTTGAAGGGTGGAATTTCACCAAACATATTATAATCTTCTGACATGTCTGTCTTGTCCTCCACTCCCACGATGTTTCTTTTCCCTGAAAGAACAATGTGGCGCTTTGGATCATCGCATGATGTACTGATCGTTTTCTTATCTTTCCGTTTCCTCGGTTTGCTACTCATGTCCTTCAAATAAAAAACCTGAGCGACATCTTTGGCAAGGACGAATGGTTCGTCAAGGTAACCAAGATTGTTGAAATCCACCATTGTCATTCCGTATTGCTCGTCCACCTTTACCCCACCTCCTGTTAGCTTGAACCATTTGCACCGGAACAAAGGGACCTTAAAGGAGGGTCCATAGTCAAGTTCCCATATCTCCTCTATGTAACCATAATATGTGACCTTTCGCCCATTCTCGGTTGCTGCATCAAAGCGGACACCACTGTTTTGGTTGGTGCTCTTTTTATCTTGGGCGATGGTGTAAAATGTATTCCCATTTATCTCGTACCCTTGGAAAATCGTTATAGTCGAAAATGGTTTCTTGGCCAACATGTACAGCTGATCTCCAACATCATTGTCATTCATTAAATGTTTTCGCAACCAACTGCCGAAAGTCTCCATGTGGGCCTTTCTAATCCAGGATTCAGGCTTCCCCGGGTTGTCCGAGCGTAAAATATTCTTGTGTTGCTCGAAGTACGGAGCCACAAAGCTGGAATTTTGCAGAACTGTGTGGTGTGCTTCAGTCATGGAATGACCGTCCATACATATCGTGGATTTCCTTCCGATCTTGCCTTTTCCACTTAGTCTCCCCTCGTGCCGCGATTGAGGAATACCAATCGGCTTAAGGTCAGGAACATAGTCAATACAGAACTCAATTACCTCCTCATTTCCATAGCCCTTGACGATGCTTCCTTCTGGCCTAGCACGGTTACGAACATATTTCTTTAATACTCCCATGAACCTCTCAAAGGGGAACATATTGTGTAGAAATACAGGACCGAGAATGGAAATCTCTTCGACTAGGTGGACCAGGAGGTGCGTCATAATATCGAAGAAGGATGGTGGGAACACCAACTCGAAACTGACAAGGCATTGGACCACATCGTTCTGTAAACGTGGTAGATCTTCTGGATTGATTACCTTCTGAGAGATTGCATTGAGGAATGCACATAGCTTCACAATGGCTACTCGAACATTTTCCGGTAGGAGCCCCCTCAAAGCAATCGGAAGCAATTGCGTCATAATCACGTGGCAGTCGTGAGACTTCAGGTTTTGGAACTTTTTCTCCGCCATGTTTATTATTCCCTTTATATTCGACGAGAAGCCAGACGGGACCTTCATACTGCTCAGGCATTCAAAAAAAATGACCTTCTCTTCTTTGGTAAGAGCGTAGCTGGCACGACCTTGAAACCATTCCGGATGCCGGTCATCTGGGTCTTTCAAAAGTTGCTGGTCCTGCCGTGCTTCCTTTGTATCATTTGTCTTCCCATACACGCCCAAGAAGCTTAGCAGGTTCACGCAAATATTCTTCGTAACATGCATCACGTCGATTGCAGAGCGGACATCTAGGACTTTCCAATATTCTAGCTAAATATAGATTTCTTCTTCCACATGGGTGCGTGCCCGTCAACTCCCCGCGGAACTGATTGTCCGCCAGGACCCTTTCCAAAGATGACTTTCAAATCCTTGACCATATCAAATATCTCAGCACCAGTATGTTCGGCAGGCTTCGGCCGGTGATCTGCCTTGCCGTTGAAATGCTTGCCTTTCTTTCTTACGTTATGATTTCGGGGAAGAAATCGACGATGACCCAGGTACACGTTCTTCTTACAATCAACCAAACGTACACTTTCAGTCTCATGTAAGCAGTGCGTGCATGCATTGTATCCCTTATTTGTCTGTCCCGAAAGGTTACTGAGAGCAGGCCAATCGTTGATGGTTACAAAAAGCAACGCTCGTAGGTCAAATTCCTCTCCTTTGTGCTCATCCTAGACACGTACACCAGGTCTGGCCCACAACTGTAAAAGTTCATCAACTAATGGCCTTAGGTACACATCGATGTCGTTCCCGGGTTGCTTTGGACCTTGGATGAGCACTGGCATCATAATGAACTTCCGCTTCATGCACAACCAAGGAGGAAGGTTGTAGATGCATAGAGTCACGGGCCAGGTGCTATGGCTGGAGCTCTGCTCGCCAAAAGGATTCATGCCATCAGTACTTAGACCAAATCTTATGTTCCTTGCGTCAGCTGCAAAATCTTTGAACACTCTGTCGATCTTTCTCCATTGGTTTCCATCAGCGGGGTGTCTCAACTCCCCGTCGGACTTACGGTCCTCTTTGTGCCATCGCAACGACTTGGCATGCTTTTTGTTCATGAACAGACGTTTCAACCGTGGTATTATAGGAGCATACCACATCACCTTGGCGGGAACCCTCATCCTGGGTTTCTTGCCCTCAACATCGTCACCAGGGTCATCGCCTCTGATCTTATAACGCAATGCAGTGCATACAGGGCATTCATTCAAATTCTCGTATTCACCGCGGTAGAGGATGCAGTCGTTAATGCATGCATGTATCTTCAGAACCTCTAAACCTAAGGGCAGACAACCTTCTTTGCTTCGTACGTACTGGCGGGCAACTCGTTATTCTTCGGAAACATATTCTTCAACATTTTCAGCAAATTTTCAAATGTTGAGTCACCTACACCTTCCTGTGCCTTCCATTTTAGCAAATCCAGTGTGCAGCCCAGCTTTTTCAGACTATTATCGCATCCTGGATACAACGACTTTTTGTGATCCTCTAACATGCGATCCAAATTCTCCCTATCCTTGTCAGTTTCGCAGCATCTCCGTGCATCAGCAATGGTCCGACCAAGATCATCAGCGGGCTCATCATGTGCCTCTTCTTCACCTTCACCTAACCCTTCCCCACCTTCAGCATCATCCTCCATGAAAGTATCACCGAAATGATCATGATAGTTGTCATCGATATCATCCCCTTCTTCATCTTCTTCCATTCTAACCCCTCTTTCTCCATGCTTGGTCCAACAATTATAGCTTGGCATGAAACCGTGCCGAAGCAGGTGCATGTGAACGTCTCTTGAGGAGGAGTAACCCTTCTGATTCTTACAGACAGCACATGGACAGATAATAAAACCTTGCTGCTTGTTCGCATTTGCCACTACGAGGAAATCTTTCAAACCCGTAGTGAACTCGCCGGAGAGTCGGGGACCGTACATCCATTGCCGATTCATCTGCATTATTATTATATAAAGTATATAATTAACCATCATGCATTTATTAAACTAACTAGCTAGAAATAATACAAATTAAACAATGAACTACACACATGCATATTTTATCAATGACACATGAAAGGTTCAAGTTGCTAACCGCGATCGCGGAGGAAAAATAAATGAGAAAGCTCAAGTGTGGCTCGGACACTTCATATCATGTTTGTTTCAGGCTCTCGGGCATTTCATCGAACACCTTGTGTGCATAGGAGGAACCAAAAGCAAACCCACCACCCCCTTCTGAAAATTGTGAAGTGAGCTGAGTGAAGTGAAGTGAGCTGAGTCCTATATATAGGGATGGGCCTTTAGTCCCGGTTGGCCTGGCCAACCGCGACTAAAGGCCTTCGGGGACCTTTAGTCCCGGTTGGCCAGGCGAACCGGGACTAAAGCCCCTCCCGTCCGCCAGCTGGATGGGCCTTTAGTCCTGGTTGGCCAGGCCAACCGCGACTAAAGGCCTTCGGGGACCTTTTGTCCCGGTTGGCCAGCCCAACCGGGACTAAAGCCCCTCCCGTCCGCCAGCTGTCGACCGAGCGCGCTGGGCCCAGATAGTTGGTCGCGGGTCTCCTCCCGAACCGCGACTAAAGGCCCCTTTTGTCGCGGTTCGATTGTTTTGGGGACTAATGGGGGCGTATGGAAGCCTCTTTTTCTACTAGTGGCTGCGCCATAGCTTGGAGACGCAGCAGCAGTGGATCACGTCCCTGGTGGGCAGCTTGAGCAGGATCTCCTGCACCATCTCCGCCGATTCCGGCGGCGGGGCAGGGGCAAGTCCCTTCATCATCGACACAAGATCGAGATCGGACACGAGGCTTCCATGAAAAAAGCTAGGGCAACAACGAGTCGCCTACCTAGCTTGATTTTATGTATAAACGTACATGTAGACGCCGCAAGCCGTGCCTAGCTAGGATTCCTACTTTGCTAGGATAACGTGATCCATCGGTGTGGTGCAGGAGCTACGGGAAGGCCACGTTGACGACTACGCATGGCATCTTCCAAATAATACCTATGTTTTTTTTTTGAACATCAGTACAGACTTAAGCGCTCATACATACGCGCATACACTCACCCCTATGAACGCACACACGCACACCCTACTTCTATGAGTACCTCCGAGAGACTGAGCCGGCACTCACAAAAAAAAAGAGACTGAGCCGGCATGTCATTTTGAAATTTACGAAGTCACCGTAGGTGCCTCGTCGTCGACGGGAATGTCTCCTCCAATTGAACATGCATCGCCGGAAATCCTGAAATAAATCCAAGATAAATGGGAGCATTAAGACTTGAACTTTGATGGGCTGGAGATACCACTGCCCACCTAACCATTCAACTACATATTGGTTCACAATAATACATATGTTTAGCTATATGTATGTATGTACATTTCATTTCTGAGATCAAAATAAACAGTATAGAGAAAAGAAAAGCACCCAAAAAATAATTTTACAAAGTGAATAATATTATTTTCATGTGATATCATAATTTCTTCGTAATCAATTTTAGGATGAATAATAACATATTTAAGAAAATATTGGTAAATGTCACGAAATTTGGTTCAATTTTTGGTTCAATCTAGGCCAACTGTGGTGGTTTTGGGTAAATAACTCACGCACACACGCGCATTCTACCCCTATGAGCACCTCTGAGAGACTGAGCCGGCATATCATCTTGAGAATTAACGAATTCACTGTAGGCGCCTTGTAGTTGAAAACGTCTCCTCCCACTGAACGCGTATCGACGGAATTCCTGAAATAAATCCAGGACGAATGCGAGCACCAGAACTTGAATCCTGGTGGGCTGGGGATACCACTGTCCACTTAACCATTCAACCACAGGTTGGTACGCAATAATACATATGTTTAGCTATTTGTATGTATGTACATTTCATTTCTAAGATCAAAATAAACAGTATAGAGGAAAGAAAAGCACCCAAAAAATAATTTTACAAAGTGAATAATATTATTTCCATGTGATATCATAATTTCTTCATAATCAATTTTAGGATGAATAATAACATATTGGTAAATGTCACCAAATCTGGTTCAATTTTTGGTTCAATCTAGGCCGACATGTGTGGTTAATGTACGATGCTTTATCACTCCCTATTCTGTCACCGCTCCTCTCCCCCTTTCCGTCTCTCTCCCCACAGATTGATTTTTTTTTGAGAACTCACAGACTGACGGTGCTGCTGGCGAGATGAAAGTGCGGGCCCATACCATGTGCTTCGATGAAGTGGGGATATGGGCCAAATAAGCTGGACTTCTGGGCAGGGCTGTGACTGTGCTAAATCTCAACACAAGACGACCCGGTCTATACTGCCGGAAATACAGGCCAATGACATGCCAGAAGTTGGGATCGCGAGGCAGACGCACATCCAATTGTGTCGTGAAAGAAGAAAGCGTTTGAAAATCTTGAAGATTTGCTCGTTCCTTTTAGACTTTATTTTGAATTCGCTGTTGTCAGCTCATGTATCTCTACCGTGTACAGTTCACTACTATAAATATATCATATGGTGTTGATTGTCAAAAAAAAAAAAGATATCGCATAGCCCGAGCTCTACACGACATTTGCGGATAGATAGACAGATAGATTACTCTGAATATTGTACATAATGAATTACTAAAGTAGACAAATTAAAATTTCCTTTTGAAGTAAAGCAAAACATTATTCCAGAGATTTTATTCTTCATTTTTTTTCCAACACTGCTAGCCCGTGCAGTAGCACGGTTTGACGAGAGCCTTAGTTCGGGTACCGGCAGTCACGACGTATCTCGCCATCAGCGGCCGTCTTGACCCGGACCCTGCCGAGCTTTGTCATGGCGACGGCGAAGTCGGAGAAGAACGTGCCCTGGTTGGCCGCGTAGAAGTCCACAGTGCCGCGGGACCTCTCGTCCGTGTATAGCACCTGGTCGGACCCCAGGAGGCCCCTGCCGTTCTGCAGGTTCCGGTAGTAGAAGTTGTCGAACCCTATCGGTGTCACGTCGTCCAGGAACGCGAAGTTCTGTTTGGCACATGTACCCTGGAGTTGCGCGTCGAAGCTCGGGTTCATGCTCTGGTCCTTACCACCGATCCTGTACTTGAAGAAGCCGCAGTCCGCCGCGCCCAAGGTGTGGCCACCTGAAGCGATGCGATATGGTGGTCATCGTATACTCACAATAACAGATTCAGGAATCACAAGTCCACGACGAGTTGAGTTGAATTAAATCATGTTCACGTACCTGATAGTGCGATCATGTCGGTCTGGGAGAGGCCCAAGGTTGAGAAGAAGGCGTTGAGGTTGTCGAGGTTGTCGCCGGGGTGCGGCAGCCTGACACTTCTGTCCATCGACTTCCTCCTGTCATACCTGCCCAGCTCCACTGTGTAGTTCGGCCCTCCGCTCTGCGGATTGCAGACACATTTGTTCAGGGAAGAGAGCAGTCCATATTACACCTCCAAACTACGGCCCAAGTTTAAAACGCAACCCTAAACTACGAAGCCGTCTAATTTACAACTCTCAACTTTCAATACCAGACGAAAAACAGCCCCGAGGTGGTTTTTGACTCTTTTTCTTTGACTAGTTTCGACCAATCGACGTCCTAGTCAGCGCCTAGTCATACGCCATGTCACCATCTCATGAATCTGAAATTTGCTTGTACTATGTTTTTATCCATTGGGCAAAACTTCTTGAAACTTTCACAGGTTAAATCTAAGGATTGTGTCATACGCCATGCCATACCTGGGAGACGGACTCTCTTGTGGCAAGGGCGATTATGTCAGCGCAGGACACCTTGTAACGGCACTGCGGGTCACTGTCCACGGCGGCCTTGGCGTCCAGGATCGTCTGGAACCCCTCCAGCTTCAGCGTGTAGTCGTTGGCGTTCTCGTCGTCTCCGGTGGAGCTGATGATCATGACCGATGCGTCACAGCCCTGCACGCATGACGTGCGTCGGTCTTGCATGTTAGCCATCAATTAACTTGCGTCAATGTGTACCATACCGTGGCGGCGCAGTCGTGGAAGAAGAGCCGGAGGGTGGCGGGCGCGGAGATGGGGGACTTCACCATAGACTGCTTCACGGAACTCCGGACAATGGCCTCCAGGCTGGGGCAGACCCCGGCGTAGTAGTCCGCCCGCAGCTGCGCGGCCGCGAACGGTGAGATGACAGCCACTTGGACGACGACGACGGCGGCGAGTTTTGCCATGGAATGCATCGACGGATCGACCCCTTGAACTGCTTTTGTCAACACTGTTCCAAATTTGGTTAGTTAGCTGTTCGAAAGTGATGGCTTCTGCCCTACTAGAGTCCTAGTAGTAATGGTACTGTTCGACGGAAGGAGCCGCGCGTCCACCGGCCGGCGTGACTAAAGCAATCAAACGGCACTCAAGCTCACGCGACGGTTAATTGTCACGCCACGATTACGTTGGTGTCTTGGTGACGTTCAACTTGGTGTCTTGGATATACATACATGCTGGAGAATTTTGGACCCGGAGTGTCTCACTCACATGACATCCGAGGATTCATATCGAAAGTGACAACTGGATTTTCCTTTTCTCTGGCTGGATCTGCCGCCGACACATGGCAAAGCATGGGGAGATTATCTGGAAAAGAACACACATGCCGACGCCTCTCCACGAGGTTTAAGCCTCAGACAGCTTGAAGTCCACTGCCTCCCATATCCGTCTCAAGTGGCAGACTCCAAGCTCTCTCTCTCTCTCTCTCTCTCCCTCTCTCCCTCTCTCTCTCTCTCATGTGGTTGACAGCCCACCGTTCTGGAAACGTACAAGTCAAGGACGATTTCTTTGGATGTGAACGGCCGGGACACGAGGTTTTGGGAAGCTGCGTGGTTGGGGACGCTCCACCCAGCCAACACCGTACCGAAAAACCGTGGTTGGGGCATCTCCAACACCGTCCCAAAAACACCTGCAAACATCCGAACCGACTTGTCAGAATCGTTTTTGTCATCCAACGTGGTGTCACAAACGTCCGCGGACATGTCCGCTTGTCCGAACTCTCGCAAACCAGAAGTAAATATGGGAAAGGCTTGTGACAATCCAGACATTCGCCTGGCTAATCAAAAGCCACCACGTACTCCTCTCCTCTTTGTCTGAGTGGCAATTAGCATTGGCGTTTGACTGAAGGCTGCTAGCCTGTTTGGCAAAAGCCACTAAGGTGATTAGCATGCTTGCATTGGCGGAAGGTTTCCTAGCTAAGAATGTTTGTGTTCACTTTTTTTTTGGAAGTTACTAATGATTAGTATTGCGTTTGGCGGAAGGTTTGATAGCTATTAGCATATGTTTGACGGAAGCTTATAGGGATAGGGTGTATGTGTGTATTCGTTCGTAGTGGTGAATGTACGCATGTATATATATGAGCGCCCGTGTCTTTTCCGTGTTTTAAAAAAAGTTAACCCCTCTTTGACCATGTACCAACTCAAACGTGCTAACAATTTTTTTCATAATCCCAATCTTACCCCTGGACCCATCTGTTAGAAAGAAATAACCCAAAAAGGGTTACCCTCTTTATATATAAAGCAACCATCACCACATACATCAGAGTGAGCCGATACAAACACATGCCACCACGTCACACAACACACACACCAAGGCATGATACAAAGGTGTCGGGCACCGACACACCACTTGAACGATAACCAAGAAACTAGAGATGAGCCAAGAAAAACAACTTGGAGCCACCGAGGGGTGAGACGGACAATGACGAAGCAAGGACTCCAGGACGGCGCCTCCCAGAAGGGTACGGCCATGGATAGCCGCCACCGAAAGCTCTGATTCATCATTTTGTCCTCGCTTTCCTTCCCTTAAGTTACTACATTGTATAGAGGCTGCATCAATTAATTTGGATAGGAGGGAGTACAAAATTTCACTAATTCCTGGGATGTGGGTGGAAATTATGGATGAGTTCTTGATGCTCAGATCTGTTCTTCCCTCAACGTATGAAATGGTGAAATCATTATTTAACAAGGAGTAAAACTTATTCGTTCTTGAATATGGAATATCCATTATGAAATTTAAAAATGTGAACTAAATCATCGCATAGAAGTGCAGTTATGAGCGGGTCCCATGTTTCTGTGTGTTTACTACGCTGCAAAATTCAGTCATTTGGCTAAACCATCCCAAGGTAAGGGCAAAATTATATTTTTCAGTTGCCACTTGACGGTCCACTACCTGTAGTGCCATATGTATACGTGTTGCAAAATTTCAGTGACATATTTGGAATAACATATGAGGGTACGGGTAAATTTACAATCGCATATACGGAATTCACCCTTACACATTTTATAGTCCATTTATAGACAGTGATATGTTTGGACAATGAGCAATCTTCGTATGCCACAAGTCTCTAATTTGGATATCGACAGTCACGGCGTATCTCGCCGTCAACGGCCGTCTTGACCCCAACCCTGCCTAGTTTTGTCATGGCCACGCTAAAGTCGTAGAAGAAGGTGCCCTGGTTGGATGAGTAGTAGTCTACGGTACCGCGTGATCTCTCGTCTGTGTACAACACCTGGTCGGAGCCTAGGAGGCCCCTGCCTTTCTGCAGGAGCTGGAAGTAGGAGTTGTCAAATCCCACTGGTGTCACGTCGTCCAGGAACGCGGAGTTCTGCCTGGCACAGGTGCCCTGAAGCTGCGCGTCAAAGCTCGGGTTCATGCTAGGGTCCCTGCCCTTGGTCCTGTGCTGGAAGAAGCCGCAGTCCGCCGCGCCCAAGGTGTGGGCACCTAAGGTGGTGGTAGATGGTGGTCAACAACAGGTCGGCCGACGTGATCAGAATATCAGATTCAGAATTTGATGACATGTTGAACTGAATCACGTACCTGATAATGCGATCATGTCGATCTGGGAGAGGCCTAGGGTATAGAAGAAGGCATTGAGGCTGTCAAGGTTGTCGTCGACGTGCGGCAGCATGACGCTGTTCCTTGTCGAGATCTTCCCATCGTACCTTCCCAACTCCACTGTGTAGTTGGGCCCTCCGCTCTGCAACACATTTGTTCATGGTCGTCTCATGGCAAAGGAAGATGGTCCTCCTCCTACTGTATTTTATTTTAAATAATGGGCTATTGCGCAAAATTAAAGCTGCACGTGTTATGCACTATTGATTTTTTTTGCTAATAATGCGCACTATTGTAATTAATTTCATTAGTACTACTAAATTTGGACGTTAGCTTAGCGTCACGCTAAAGCTATATATGCCATGCTTTGCTTTATTATGGTTGGATGTTTTCTGCTATGCCTTTGTTATTGCTCAATGGTTTGTTGCTATAATTGGCTGTATGCGCCAATCTTTACTTTGTTATATGGCTGGGTATATATCACGTATATTTTTTTTGCGGGGAATATATCACGTATATGTGATATATCATATACGAATGCATATCAATTGTCAAGTATATCTGTATATACGATACCAAATTGATGCATGATTGTATACATTTTTTTCTTCATTTTATTTTTATGATGTAAGAAAATTGCCAAATGAAGCTTAGTTTCACTGTACCTCCATTATCAATTTTCATAGCTTTTGGGTAGACCAACACTACCTGGGAGACGGACTCTCTTGCGGCGAGGGCGATTATGTCGGCGCAAGACACCTTGTAACGGCACTGAGGGTCGCTGTCCACGGCAGCCTTGGCGTCCAGGATCGTCTGGAAGCCCTCCGGCTTCAGCGAGTAGTCGTCGTGGTTCCGCCATTCGTCGTCGCCGGTTGGGCTGATGATCATGACCGATGCGTCGCAGCCCTGCACGTTCGCGTGCGTCCGTCAGTCTGTCAGTCGTGCAAGAGAGAGCTGTTATTACCTGTGTGTGTGCCATACCATGACGGCGCAGTCGTGGAAGAAGAGCCTGAGGGTGGTGGGCGCGGAGATGGGGGACTTGACCATGGACTGCTTCACGGAGTACCGGACAATGCCCTCCAGGTTGGGGCAGACGCTGGCATAGTAGTCCGGCCGCAGCTGCGCGGCCGCGAACGACGAGAAGATAGCGACTTCGACCACGACGACAATGGCGGGGAGTGAGGCTAATGACCCGAGGTTCGCCATGGAATTGGTCGACCCTTCAATCAACTGCTTTTTTTGTCAAGGCTGTTGTGTTGCGTGATCTTCTACAAGAGGCAGTACAAGAAACTGATGGCTCTGCCGCCCTACTCCAGCATATATATTCGACGGTCGATCCGCCGGCGGCCGCTGCCGGTCCGGCGTGACTAAAGCAAAACGGCACCGAAGCTCGCGCCACGATTACTTTACACGCCACGACAAAGTTGGTGTCTCGGTGATGTTCAAGTGCGCTGGATCCTTATCGAATGTGACCATCGAATAAGGATGTACACATGCATGAACATACTTTCAAACTGCCGCGTCGTCACCTCCAAAAATGGTCACCTCGTTATTGCATGTGTCGCTTGGACTCTAGTAGTCCAGTGTACAGCAAACTGTCATCGTCACCTCCGCATGTCTGTCTGAAGTGGCAGGAGTTGCAAAGTGACAAATATATCCACTTCGAAATCTGTCTCATGTGACAGCTCACCATTCTGGTAACGTACAAGTGAAGGACGATTTCTTTAGCGCAGGTTTGTTCATTGGTCGGAATGGTAAGGACACGAGGTTTATATATCATCACTCAACGGCAACACGCTACTGCAACGGATATCTTTAATTGGGAATTACCTAGGGATAATCTATGTGGTCTAGCGATAATCTCAATAAAAGGGGAGGCGTAGATAATGATAACTGCTTATTTTGTGATGAGAAAAATATATGGATCACTTGTTCCTTCATTGTGATATAGCCAGCTGGTATATACTTGGAGCATTGTTAAGTTAATTATTGCTGCGATTATTTGATCGATATGGAAAACTACAGATAGTGCTCATTTCCGGGGTAGATTCCGCATGATCCTATTGCAGCGGTATCTTTAGCATCTATTTGTTTCCGTATTAGTACATGGCATACCGTACATAAAGGAGCATCGAGCCAGCGAATAGGGGCAAAAAAAACCATCAGAGAGCTGTTGAGATTTTTCAAAGGAGAAAAGGCTGGGGGCCAATGGTGCAGCGGATCGCTGGATGCTTTGCCGTTTCACGAGGGGTTCTTGAGAAAAAAAGGTTTCGGCGAAAAAGGTGCACTTGTGAGATGTGAATCAAGTCTTGCGGATAGAAAGTTGTATCTGTAATGTCAATGACTCGTGGTCTCAGTTCTGTTACAAGAAAGAAATTGTAGTGATGTTTCGCTTTTCTGGGATCTGGTTTGGTTTGGTCTTTCGGGCTCAAATATTGTGTAGTAGTTACTCTCTCCGTTTCAAAATTATTGAAGTTTTAGGTTTGCCTGAGTTAAATTTGTTAAGTTTCACCAAGTCTATATGAAAATATATAAACATCTAGAACACCAATTTGGTCTAATGATATTTAGAGTTAAATATATTTTGAACTATGTATATTTAGTGCTGTAGATCTTTGTTGAATTTTACATAAAGTTGGTCCAACTTAGACAAGTTTGACTTATGACACAGCTAGAACTCCTATTATTTTGGAATGGAGGAAGTATATAACAAGATATTTGAGATCAGGTGGGGTGGCTGTGCTTTTATGGTGACGCTTGGTTTCCTATTTTTGAAACCACTGTCGTGTATGATCAGTTTCATATCAATGAAATTGCGGCGGGGAGCCCTTGAACCAGGGAAAAATACTTTGCGCGCGTAACAGGGATATTGGTTTTCGGCGTGCGCTCTTTGTCGTAAGTGGGTGGCATGGTTGTACCTTGTTAATATGTTGATGGCAGTTAACCAATCACACAAACTTGGCATCTTCTATTGGAGCCTGACTGTGTGGGGTATCTTCTCTATTTGATATTTGTATGTCGAGATGGCAAACGAGGGTTACAAGTTTTGCACAAAATTCATTTCGAAACTCAAGTAACCACTAAACTTCAATATCTTAGTGATGAAAGACATTATGGGGCACCCACATATGGCAATGTAGTAAAAAGTGTTGTTATTATGACCACGACAAAATGACACACCACTATTTGTTTGTCATGTCCTTTCACTTGGTTATTATATATGGTGCCCAATTCACATAGATTTAATCTCGCACCACCCACGAGCATCTCGGGTATGTTCGGGACCCTGGTTATCACGTGCTCGCCCTAAACATAAAGGCAAGATCTATGTGAGAGCATGTGTTTTGTGTTGGAAAATATAGAATTGCCATAACCTTTTTATTAGGGTTGGAGTTTGCAACAAAAATATCATGACATTTTTGAAACTACGTTATTTTAAGATGTTCCAAAGTTCATGGAAGACAACAGAGAGAATGATGGTACCCGAATGGATCCAACCGTGATGAGGATTGTAACACCCCGCATGTAACTTGCCATATTTGTAACTCCGACTCTTGCCATTTCCGGCTATGTGATATGTTTTTCCCTCCGTTGTCGGGTTTTGTCTGTCGTTTTGTATTTTGTCATGTCATGCATTTTCATATCATGTCATCATGCGCATCGCATTTGCATACGTGTTCGTCTCATGCATCCGAGCATTTTCCCCGTTGTCCGTTTTCCAATCCGGCGCTCCTATCTCCTCCGGTGCACCCCTCTTGTTTTCTTTCGTGTGCGTATGTCAAACTTTCTCGGAATGGACCGAGACTTGTCAAGTGGTCTTAATATACCACCCGAAGACTACCGGTCAAGTTTCGTTCCATTCGGAGGTCGTTTGGTACTCCAACGGTTAACCGGGCATCCGCAAAGTCCATTTGAGTGTCCAGCAAAAACCCCCTCCAAAACCAGCCAAAAACCCACCAAACTCTCTCCCATGCTCTAGGTCGTTCGATCGCGATCGTGTGGGCGAAAACCGCACCTCATTTGGAGCCTCCTAGCTCCCTCTACCTATTTATATGTGGGCATCCCGAATTACAACTGCAGCCGAACCCTAACCCTCTCCCTCCGCGCCGCGCTGGACGCGTCCGCCCGCGCCGGACACGTCCGCCGCGCCCCGGCCAATCCCGTGGCGACACGTCG
>NC_057811.1:15405852-15408094 GCF_018294505.1 Triticum aestivum
TCTCCTTCGGCCTCGCCTCCTCCTTCCCTCCGGCGAGCGCCGGCAGCCCGCGCGCCATCGGCCCGAGCCCGAGCTCGAGCGAACAGCCCGATCCAGATCTGGTAACTCCCCCGTTGACTTCTCCTCGCCCGTTTTTTTCTCTAAGTCTGGAATTTCATCAGCATGTGCTTCTATTCGAGATGCGATAACTCCGTGCATGTAGCTCCGATTCGCGCGTGTAATATCTCAAATTGTTCGTCTCGTGATGCTCTACATTTTGTTCAATTGCACCATATTCATTAGAGGTCATCTTGATGCCCAAATCTTCGTTGGAAGAGGGCTAGTTGCTGTTATTCTCTGGTTCTTATCAGAACTTGGAGATTTGTCATTTTTGTATCATTTATTCTGTGCATCTTTTGAGCATGAACTCTACATGTGTTTTGAACTATGCCATGCCATCTTTCCAGTGGTGTAGTCTATGTATTTTTGTGATCTCTGTGGTGACTAGCACAAGCATCCAAATTAGGCCCGGTAATATTTCTGATTTCAGGGACTTAATGATTTCTCCAAGTCTTTGTCTGCTGTAATTTTGTTGCCATGTAAACTTGATGCTACAGAGAGATCCATGCATATTTTGGAGATGTTCAGTAAGGATGTTTTGTAGATATAGTTGTAATTGATCTATTCCTGCAATTGTTTGCAATTATGGAGTGCCATAGCATAACTCAATCTTGCTCTACTTTTGCTATAAAATATTTCTGACAGATTCTTAACATGATATGCAATTTTGCCAAGCTTATTGTAGTTGATCCATACATGCTATGCAATTGTTCTTGCCATGGATAGCTTTATAAACATGCCATCTTGCTGTAGGTATGCTTGGTTTGTCATGCATTTCTCTGTAGTGAGTGCATCAAGCTCACAAAGAGGCCTACATATTAATATTTCTGCCATGCTCTGTTTTTCTGCTAAGTCTGAAACCTGATAACAAAACTTGCTATGTTTACATGCTTGCCATCATATCTTCTGGTCCTTTTTGGCTTATGGTCAGTAAGGGACTTTTGTCATGTGCTTTTATTAGAACACTTCCATGCGTTGTTTTTCTATGTTAAGTTCCTGTAGCATGTTGATTTCGTGCTCTGAACATTGCTACCTGATGCTGTTTTCTGCCATGTCCAGTTTTTCACCAAGTCTGTGAACCTGTAATTTTTTGCATTTTTTCCATGCCTGTTTGAGCTTGATATGTTGTGAACTAGCCGTAGCTCAGTGTTCATCTTTTGTTAAGCATCTCCTGTAGATTACTGCCATGTGCTTTGTTGCTATGTTGGGTGCTGTAGCATTGTTACTTGTTGCATTTTAAGTGCTATCTTGCTGTTTATCGCAGATTCGTGTCATTCTTGTTTTGCTTGCCATTTGCAAACCGTGCATCCGATTCCGGTGATCTTTATATTGATTTCGACCGAAATCATCTCACCTTTCCAGTGGCATGCTTGGTTTGCCAAGTTACTGCCATGTTCATCTTTTTCCCTCCGGAGCACGCATACGCATCGCAAATCATATCTTGCATATCATACATGTTTTGCATCATGTTGCTTGCGCATTTCTCGTTGTTGATTGTGGTTCCGTTTGTTTGTGTTCTTGTCTTGGGTAGAGCCGGGAGACGAGTACGTGAACGAGGAACCTGTCGAGTACGTTTACGAGGATCAAGCTTTCGACAACTCTGAGAACCTTGCAGGCAAGATGACCACCCCTAAATCACTTCTATCTTTGCTTTGCTAGTTGGTCGCTCTATTGCCATGCTCCGCTACCTATCACTTGCTATATCATGTCTCCTATTTTTAGCCATGTCAGCCTCTAACCACCCTTCCTAGCAAACCGTTGTTTGGCTAAGTTACCGCTTTTGCTCAGCCCTTCTTATAGCGTTGCTAGTTGCAGGTGAAGTTGAAGTTGTTCCATGTCGGAACATGGATATGTTGGGATATCACAATATCTCTTATTTAATTAATGCATCTATATATTTTGGTAAAGGGTGGAAGGCTCGGCCTTATGCCTGGTGTTTTTTTCCACTCTTGCCGCCCTAGTTACTGTTATACCGGGATTATGTTCCTTGAGTTTGCGTTCCTTACCCGGTCGGGTGATTTATGGGACCCCCTTGACAGTTCGCCTTGTATAAAACTCCTCCAGCAAGGCCCAACCTTGGTTTTACCAGTTGCTACCTAAGCCTTTTCCCCCGGGTTTTCGCGAGCCCGAGGGTCATCTTATT
>NC_057811.1:15408114-15409182 GCF_018294505.1 Triticum aestivum
GAGTGTTGGTCCGAACTGAGCAGACTGCGGGGCCCCCTCCTGGAAACTCGAGGTCTGGTTTTACTCGTAGGATGTCTCATCCGGTGTGCCCTGAGAACGAGATATGTGCAGCTCCTATCGGGATTTGTCGGCACATTCGGGTGGCTTTGCTGGTCTTGTTTTACCATTGTCGAGATGTCTTGTAAACCGGGATTCCGAAACTGATCGGGTCTTTCCGGGAGAAGGTTTATCCTTCGTTGACCGTGAGAGCTTATGATGGGCTAAGTTGGGACACCCCTGCAGGGTATTATCTTTCGAAAGCCGTGCCCGCGGTTATGAGGCAGATGGGAATTTGTTAATGTCCGGTTGTAGATAACTTGTCACTTGACCCAATTAAAATACACCAAGTGCGTGTGTAGCCGTGATGGTCTCTTCTCGGCGGAGTCCGGGAAGTGAACACGGTCTGTGTTATGTATGACGTAAGTAGGTGTTCAGGATCACTTCTTGGTCATTGCTAGATGACGTCCGTTCCATTGCTTCTCTTCTCGCTCTCTTTTGCGCAAGTTAGCCACCATATATGCTTTTGCCGCTGCAGCTCCACCTCTCTGCACCATCTTTCCCTACAAGCTTAAATAGTCTTGATCTCGCGGGTGTGAGATTGCTGAGTCCCCGTGACTCACAGATTCTACCAAAACAGTTGCAGGTGCCGACGATGCCAGTGCAGATGATGGCGTCGATCTCAAGTGGGAGTTCGACGAGGAACGTGGTCGTTACTATGTGTCTTTTCCTGATGATCAGTAGTGGAGCCCAGTTGGGACGATCGGGGATCTAGCATTTGGGGTTGTCTTATTTTCATCTGGATTTTGACCGTAGCCGGTCTATATGATTGTATTTTGGATGATGAATGATGATATTTATGTATTGTGTGAAGTGGCGATTGTAAGCCAACTCTTTATCCCATTCTTGTTCATTACATGGGATTGTGTGAAGATGACCCTTCTTGCGACAAAACCACTATGCGGTTATACCTCTAAGTCGTGCCTCGACACGTGGGAGATATAGCCGCATCGTGGGCGTTACAAGGATGAT
>NC_057811.1:15409255-15412242 GCF_018294505.1 Triticum aestivum
GGCACTAGAACAAAGATAGTTGTAGTTGAGATCAAGCTGCTCAGTTTGGTACCATAAAGTGTGGTTGTTGTTGGTTTGCATTTTGTAGTGAGCAATTAGAAAGATCATGTACGAATCAACAATGAGCGCCCTGAACAACACTTCCCCAGCCCCCACATTCCGGCGAGGGGTGAGGCAGTGCGCACAGGTGGAAAACTCCCAGTTCCACTTAAATCGGTGGAATCACCCTTGGAATCATCGGAGCACGGCCATACACTTACAGTTTCATATGCCGTCCCTTGGTTCTCCACCTTGAGCCATCATATCTCATGTGTATGGAACTTGTTTTTTTTTCTCAACTGAGATTTTTGGAAACCGGTCGGTAACCAGCCTTTTCGTTACCCATCGAGAAACGTCGCTACGAACAAAAAAAATATTCAAATTATTTGAATTTGAACTGCATAACTGATCATATAGTGTGCCTATGTCTTTGTAGACACACAACCTGCTTTACCACAGCGGAAATGGCTACCAAATTTCACCTTGGAGGTCATGGAATCGATCGCGCGTTTCTTGTCTGTACCGGTGGGCCACTTGCAGATAAAATAGAAAAAAGAAAAGCTTAGCTAGGAGGACTCAACCCCATGACCTCTGCAGAAGCTGCACAACAAACTGACCACCGGAACAAGCATGAGTTTGTGAATATTGTAGGTAAATATAACCGGAAATTTTAATTAGGGTCTGTTTGCCAGGGGCCAATCCTGGCGAACGCGCTCTTTTATGTTGGTTTCGTTGCATGAGTCTTGGCACAGGGGACATGAGACACACCAGATTTTGAACTCGTTCGCTGTGATACAAATCCAGCGAACGTTGTCTTATACAAAACACTAGCACCCACCGCACTGACTTGTCATGTGAGCCTCCACCTCGAAGACCTAGGATAAAATCTCGGTCCCTCCTTATTTTTCTACTTTTTTACGAGATGGCAAAATATGCTTTCTTTTGCTTAGGTACATGGCAATTTTTTTAAAAAAATTAACACAACAGTTTTTATAATTTTTTGTAATTTGTCGCATGGAAAATTTAAACTTTTTTTCTAATGTCCACAAGTCAAGTTTGTTTTTGTACATGACAATTCCATTATTAGTAACACGACATTTTAACTTTTAGGAGGATAGCATTTTAATTATTAAGAGGATGGCATTTTTATTTCCTAATGTTAACAAGTCAAGTTTGTTTACGTACATGGCAGTTTTATTATATTAATAACATGGCATTTCTATTATTAAGAGAATGACATTTTTATTACTAATATGATGACATTTTTATTTCCTAATGTTCACAAGTCAAGTTTTTTTTGTACATGGCAGTTTTATTATTAATAACATGGCATTTTTACTATTAAGAGGATGACATTTTTATTATTAGGATGATGGTACACTTTTAGACTTTTTTGTACTGTAACATGGCATTTTGTGTTGGTCCATGGCGAAAACAAAGAAAATGTTATCACAAACATGGCAATCTTTTGCACCGTGACATGACATGAAACATCTCACGAACAAAATTCATCGAAAATAGATTAGTTAAATATGTCACTTTTAATTTTGTGAGAACTCTTTGTACAGTGAATTTTTGGGAATGGCAATTATGTAGAGTAAAATCATGGAATTCTTTTTATGCATCCAAAAACCTTGAGCTGGTGATAATTCATTTTTAGCTGTTTTTATAAGATGACAAGAATTTGGAATTTTTTGTAAAATGGTGAACGGGCTGGGAGGAGCATTAAATGGGCTGACTGAGCCTATTTAGCCCTGGGTTCTCCGAGCGAACAAAGAGCATGATTGGTTTGCTGCCAATATTTGGCTAGCCAACACTTGCCAACTATTGGCAACTTTGTGTGAGATGGCAAGACAACTCGGTAATCAAGCAAGTAGTAGCCAATATTTGGCACAATGCCAAACATTGGCATGCCAATTTTTGGCACCAAATCAATTATGCTCAAAAACTGTTCGCTCGCTCGAATGAACGGGAACGATCGTTCGATGGTGTCTCCTCCTGGGGAATGGCAACCAGTTCCTGTGGTCGTCTTCTGTGTCGTTTCATGGACTTCTTGACCCGCCATCTTTGGAGGCACAAGCATGTAATGAGGCCCTTACTCTTGCTAAAGATCTCAACTTACCCAAACTGGTAATTGCATCCGATTGCCTCGAGGTTGTCACGAACATCAAGAAAGGTGCAGCGTCAGTTTATGCACCGGAGATCAATGAGATTCATTATCGCATGAAGGACTTTGAAGAAGTTACTTTCTGCTTTGAAGCCCGGGAGTCTAATTCTGAAGCACATGATTTAGTAAAGCTTCTTCGACACTTGTAACCTGGCGCCATTTGGGGCTAGGGGTAGTGCCTGATATAATCTATATTCCAGACACTATAGTTATTCAATAAAGCCCCTAGTTTACCTAAAACAAGTTAATGCGGTCCAGTATAATATGTATAATACAGTAAAATGGAGAATATGCCCCATCCCATCAAAAATAATAGTTGATGAAAAATTGAATTCAAAATTCATTTGAATAATTTTGTATGAAAGAATCTGAAATTTTCAAGATTTTATGAAAACCGTTTTTTGCCCCTTTTGGATAAAAAAAATGGGACGGAGAAAAGAAACCTTGACTGAGCTATGATACAGGTGACCTGCAGGAAATAATAATAGTGACCAATTATTATTTTCTTTCAAGTGTATAGGGCATCTGTAGCCGAACCCTAAAACTGGTTAGAGGAGTAAAATTTTAAGTTTAATTCTACTCCTCTAAACGGCACCTAGCCGAAGTCGTAAACTGGATGGAGGTGTAAAAAATTTACTCCTTAGCACCGCGGGCTCCTATTTTTACTTGGACGCCCAGCCACCCGAGCAAAAGCAACCCCCTCTTTCCTCGGCCTCACCCACCCCACTCCCGCCGCATCTACTCTGGGGGGCTCCTCTCTAGCCTCCGTCGGCCACAACGC
>NC_057811.1:15412480-15437394 GCF_018294505.1 Triticum aestivum
TCCTCCACCCGTATTTTGTCCTCTCTCGCCGACGGCCGGGCCTAAATCAGCAGATCTATGGCCCTCAACGCCAGTGGGGTATTCGATGCATCCCAGCCGCAGGGGCCATCGTGTTTTCGATGGATTTGATAGGGACTGAACCATGCATCCCCCTCAACCAGTCCCGCATATCGGTATGTCCTCCTCCTCTCGGCACTCGGATCTTACTCATCTACCTACCACCGGTAGAGCCAAGTTCGGACATTGGCCGGCTGAGCACTAGCCCAGGGGCTCGTTGGTTCACCGATGCCGGTCATCAAGTTTGATCACTCCCTGCGGCTGGTGCTGTACAGAGTTTCAAGCACTCAAAACATCTCGGATGGGTGTTCTTCAAATGCGAAAAGGACGGGGTGAGTGCTATTTTGCGGTTGTTCTTCGCATTCGTCGCAATTTGGGACTTATTAAAAATTGTAGGAAGGATGCAAGTTTTAATATTGAGAAGAAGAATACATCGATCTATTGTAAGAGAGATATTTTCTAGATGTTCGTGCACTACTTGCTATAGAGTTTAGACTAGAGACGACCCAGTGTCCAATTGTGTGGAGGTGAAGAAGAACGAAGTGTGCAAACTCAAGAAGCCGATAAAGAAAAGCAACAATGTGGGTAATCGAGATATAGAGAAAGTATTAAATGAACTAGTCGGAGCAGTTAGGGCACTTGGATTTATTGAAGTGTCTAATTTTTCTTATAGTTTTCTTTGGATCGGTCCTTTAGCGAAGAATTGGTGAACTGTGTAACCATCATGTCGTTTAATAAAGTAATGTATGTGAGAAGTTTATTTCGGTGGCTGAAAATTAAGGGATCGACTAGAAACGACCAAAACTTAAAAGAGTAAAAATATTCCAGTAAAGTTTACTCGGCCATTTACACCTCTATTATTTAGGGGGTCGGTTAGAGATGCCCTAACCACATGTGTACTGATGCATTTTGTTAGCTTATTATTCACAGGAACTATGATGATGATACTTCTACTTGTGTACCACATAGTTTGTTGACTGTTGTACAATCTTTTTCCGTCAGAATACCACGTATTCCATGTAGTTTGTCAAGACCGGACGTGCTGTGGATTTGATCCCTTGTCCGACTCAGATTTTGACGGAAAACGATCACGGATTATGATTTTGTGATCAATCTATATATGTCGGCAACTCATATTGTAACCAAATCTATGTCGGTGACAGATGTGCCTATATATGTTGTTCCATTGTGGTTGTGCGCTTCAGACGTCCCCGCCCGGAGAAACCGTCAGCAGCAAAACTGATCTCGATCTTCGTCTCGATCTACCAACGATGGGGGAACCTGCTCCCGCTCCGCCGCCGGAATCCGCGCCCCCGGAGGCCTTGCTCGTCACGTTGACGCGGGAGCCCGGCAGGCCCGACGAGGCCACGTTCTTTAGGGTCTCCTCCCCGTCCAAGCCCGCGCCCATGCCGCACCGCGTCACTATCCCGAGCGGCTACAGCCTATCCAACGTCTGCAACGGCCTTCTCTGCTTCGCGCGTGTCCGTGACAGTGCCGAGGCGCCGGCGTTCATCTGCAATCCCGTCACCGGCGAGACCGCGAAGGTCCCCAAGGCGCCTCCACCCATGGGGTTCACGGGCGGCACCATCTACCGCATCTTCGCCTTGGGGTTCAGCCCCTTCACTAAAGAGCACAAGCTGTTCCGGTTCAGGTTCTCGCCCTTTAGTTCCATCCATGGTACAAACATCGACCTGTGCGTGTGCACCTTAGACGGCATTGCAGGCGGCGGCGGATGGCGCCAGAGCTCGATCCGCTCCCAGTGCCCCCTGCTGTCCACTTTGCTCCCGGCCGGTGCTCGTTCAAGGCAAGCTCTACTTGGTCACCATCGGCAAGACATGCCCATGGGAGCTCCGGAACCCCGACGGGTTGCTAGAGATCGACATCGCGACCGAGGCGCGCCACACGCATCGCCTCCCGTTTGAGGCCGACGAGTACCACTCGGCCTGGGACCCGCTGGTGAATGCCTGCGAGATGGGCGGGAGGCTGTGCCTCGCCGTGGACATCCTCAGGGGCACGGCGACCACTGTTCGGAAGATCCAGTTCTGGGTACTCATGTCCTTGCCGCCTCCTGCCCACCATGACCAGCCGCTCGAGAGCAACAACCTGCGTTGGGACCTATGCTACAGCTTCAACGTCGATGAAGACTACTCCGACTATTATTTCTTCCAGCCAAGGGCTGCCTGGTTCGATGACGGCGAGATGACACTGTGCTACAGGGATTACAATGTCTTGTTCAAGCATGGCACAAGAGGACGCTCACCGGAGCCGTCTCCGGAGGCTGATTGTCCGCAATGTGACCGACAAATCAAGCTGCCGCAAATGCCGTCCAACTGCCAATGGAACATCTTTGGAGGTTATCGCCCCAGCCTGCTCTCGCCTCTCACCTTGGCACCGCCACCGTCCTGTTGGGACGGCGAGGAGGAAAGACATAAATGCGAGCACGCCTTGTTGCTTACACTAGAATGAGTCACACCAATGAAAGCATCAGGCGTACACTGAGCTAACTCAAATATGATGGCAACCATTAAATTCTCTCCAGTGCAGGATCGAACTCAACATATTATCAGGATCGAACTCAGCATATTCATGGTCGCATTACTTACTTCCAAATTATGTTTTCCTTGCGGGTAAGATTCCTTATTGTTTTTGTTTTTGAGAAACTAGGACAGTGGCCCTAACAATGCTAGGGCATCATTGTAAGTTTTTATTAAAAGTGCTTGAAACATAAATTGTGGTTTCATAGATATTTATATGTTTTGATCAAAAATAATACTGTTCAGTTAGTTGTGTGGACCTCTGTCCGGTCAGCTAGAAGTAGTTATTTTGAAGATTGGCAAGATCATCAAATACAACTTTGACCAATGATTTCTGTTACTATTTATTAAATCTGAAAAGTAGTTGTAAGTACTTTTTGACGCAAATCACATTCATACTTTCAAAGTATCCAGTCGAAATATTTATAGATATATTAGTGTTCAATGTTTTAAAGAAATCTAGTCCTCTGGTAATCTATAAGTTGTTATTTTGAAGATTGGCAAGATCATCAAAATGCAACTTTGACCAATGATTTCTGTTTATTAAATCTGAAAAGTAGTTGTAAGCACTTTTAGATGCAAATCACATTCATACTTTCAAAGTATCCAGTCGAAATATTTATACATATATTAGTATTCAATGTTTTAAAGAAATCGAGTCCTTGGAAAAAGAGGACATCTACAAAACCGGAGGGGCTAGTGATAATTACAGCTTTCACAAAGACACCATATTAATTGTGATCATGTGTATTGTTTGTGCTAGCTTGGTATTTGTATCAGAACACATAATTAAGTACAGATCTCCATAGTTTATATGTATCAATACACTAGGTAAAATTCCGACTAGGATCCTATATATAGCTAATTTTTATGCGATTTAGATGTGAATATGAATATTTATGGTCCAGTAGTAATTAGGGTTCACATGACAAATGCCCTAAGGTTATTATACAATTATAAGAAAACTTGTTTTGATACCCATGGAACCATTTAATTTTTTTCAGTAATAGTTCTAATTGAATAACACAAAGGAGCGTATTTGCAGCATCTTCCCAACGCCATCCCATTCACCCCGACGAATTCCTTGACGAGCCTATGCAGCTCCATTTTTATATCTCATAGAAGCAATATACCTAATATGCATGCCATTGTCTATGTTGCAAACACTTGAAAAGATTAATGGTTGGTTCCTCGATCGGCATATTAGAATAATAAGAGCACAAAATATTGCATCACCTCCTTATAAAAGGAGTATAATGAAGTAGAATGAACCACAGGGGGGAGCATATTTTCTGCTAGGTCAGTTGACGATATAAGGAAAAAGTCATGTTGTTGGATATTGCACTATTAGGGGAGCATGTGAAACCAGAGGCAAAAAGATATTGGTGTACCAAATAGACCATTTCTTGGAATTTGGGAAAACTTTGTACATGAAACAGGAGCGTATTTGCAGCATCTTCCCAACGCCATCCCATTCACCCCGTTCTGATACACCGTTTGAAAATGAGCTAAACTATGACTCATGGTTTTGAAAACAAAGAAATGCCTTCTTCGAAACTGCTCTTAAACCATGGGGATTCTGAGAAAATGTTCTGCATGAGAAGTGATGGCCTTATCCAAGCTTGCGAACGGTATATTACATGCATCGTTCTGACAAAATACGTGTTAGTTCAATGATTGGGATTAATATTCTGTTAACTACATCGAACTGATAGTGTTTGTGTAATTCAACTGCTTACATGAAAAAAAATGTACTCTGGTATCTTGGCGGAGTGTTGCCTCGGTTATACCTGTAGGCTGAGTGCGACACTCAACTTACAGGACACGTGCCACAATCTCGGAAGTCCAAGACCAAATGGCACGACAGTGTATAAACCTATGCCAAGTACGACACTCGGCTTAGACCTACATCGAGAGCTGTTGCCAGTTTGCCACATACTCAGTGTTCATCTCTGTCGTGAGCCGCCATAAATGATCTCGGCGAACACAGATACTTAGAAATTTGTTGTGTCTAGCTGGAAAATCACTCGGCTAATAGCTATACCGTGCACCGGCAAGGTGGTACTCGACTTGGATATATGTCACACCAAGCTGGAAAAGCACTCGGCTTATAACTATACCGTGCACCAACAGGACGGTACTCGGCTTAAACTTTTCCATGTGTCTACCTTCGGGTTGCCCCTAATTGCAGAGAATGCCGAGCATGTCACACGGCTTATAGAGATGCCACATGGCATCGCCGTCTCTGTCCGAGGGCCGTCAGTCCGTCACATTGCCTTATTTTGCCGAAAATCCCACATTTAGCACTCGACAAAGTGTAAGCCGAGTGCCCGTGAAAAAGCTCTCGGCTTACAACCCTTTGTGGACATGGTATAGGCTGAGGAGAGGAAGCCGAGCACAACACTCTGCATACAGTTTGCCAAGTTCGATGTTGGCTTCGCCGAGTATTTTTAAGACTCGTACTCGGTATATTATGATTTTTCAGTGGTGTAGCGTGTGCGATATGCAACTGGTATGGAATCAGTACTTCAAGTCTGAGAAAAACAAATGACAAGTCAAGCCTAGAACAGAGAAGCATGCTCGAACTTAATATTCAAATTGATATAATGATAGCTACTGAGTTAAAAGTGAACACACAGAAATTTATTTAAGGACATTTAACATGATTTCAAACACAAGATCATTAGAAAGAATAGATTAGTATTCAACCAAAAAAAGAATATATAGATGATTAACCAAAACTCCACTAGTTGCAAATTGAATGAACAGATGGATGCACATTAATTGGAAAATAATCACGGATTCAGATTGAGTTTGTGATCAATCTATATATGTTGGCGACTCATAGTAATTGATCTATCTATTTTGGTGACTAGTTTTTTTTTGTTTCTTTTTATGTCGGCGACTAGTTCTGCCAATATATAATCTGTTGTTTCACTTGTTCCATTATGGTTGTCTGCTTCAGACGTGCCCGCACAAGTAAACCGTCAGCAGCAAAATCGATCTCAATCTTTGTTTTGATGTACCGTACGTCGCCGAAACCTATGCCCTTGACGCACCGCGTCACCATCCCCAGCGGCTACGGCCTTTCCAACGTCTGCAACGGCCTCCTCTGCTTCACACCTGTCTGATGACCCACAAGTATAGGGGATCTATCGTAGTCCTTTCGATAAGTAAGAGTGTTGAACCCAACGAGGAGCAGAAGGAAATGATAAGCGGTTTTCAGCAAGGTATTCTCTACAAGCACTGAAATAATAGGCAACAGATAGTTTTGTGATAAGATAATTGGTAACGAGTAACAAGTAACAAAAGTAAATAAAGTGCAGCAAGGTGGCCCAATCCTTTTTGTAGCAAAGGACAAACCTGGAGAAACTCTTATATAGGGAAAAGCGCTCCCGAGGACACATGAGAATTATCGTCAAGCTAGTTTTCATCACGTTCATATGATTCACGTTCGATACTTTGATAATTTGATATGTGGGTGGACCGGTGCTTGGGTGCTTCCCTTACTTGGACAAGCATCCCACTTATGATTAACCCCTATTGCAAGCATCCGCAACTACAAAAGAAGTATTAAGGTAAACCTAACCATAGCATGAAACATGTGGATCGAAATCAGCCCCTTACGAAGCAACGCATAAACTAGGGTTTAAGCTTCTGTCACTCTAGCAACCCATCGTCTACTTATTACTTCCCAATGCCTTCCTCTAGGCCCAAATAATGGTGAAGTGTCATGTAGTCGACGTTCACATAACACCACTAGAGGAGAGACAACATACATCTCATCAAAATATCGAACGAATACCAAATTCACATGACTACTATTAGCAAGACTTCTCCCATGTCCTCAGGAACAAACCTAACTACTCAGAAAGCATATTCATGTGCATAATCAGAGGAGTATTAATATGCATATAGGATCTGAACATATGATCTTCCACCAAATAAACCAACTAGCATCAACTACAAGGAGTAATCAACACTACTAGCAACCTATAGGTACCAATCCCAGACTTAGAGACAAGAATTGGATAAAAGAGATGAACTAGGGTTTGAGAGGAGATGGTGCTGGTGAAGATGTTGATGGAGATTGCCCTCTCCCGATGAGAGGAGCGTTGGTGATGACGATGCCGATGATTTCCTCCTCCAGGAGGGAAGTGTCCCCAACAGAACAGCTCTGCCGGAGCCCTAGATTGGTTCCGCCAAGGTTCCGCCTTGTGGCAGCGGAGTCTCGTCCCGAAAGCTTTCTTATGATTTTTCTTCGGACGAAAGACTTCATATAGCAGAAGATGGGCACCGGAGGGCCAACAGGGGACCCACGAGGCAGGGGGCGCGCCCAGGGGGTAGGGCGCGCCCCCCACCCTCGTGGCCAGGGTGTGGGCCCCCTCTAGTATTTCTTCTACTCAGTATTTTTATTATTTCCAAAAATGACTTTCGTGGAGTCTCAGGACTTTTGGAGTTGTGCATAATAGGTCTCTAATATTTGCTCCTTTTCTAGCCCAGAATTCCAGCTGTCGGCATTCTCCCTCCTTATGTAAACCTTGTAAAATAAGAGAGAATAGGCATAAGTATTGTGACATAATGTGTAATAACAGCCCATAATGCAATAAATATCGATATAAAAGCATGATGCAAAATGGACGTATCAACTCCCCCAAGCTTAGACCTCGCTTGTCCTTAAGCGGAAGCCGGTAACGATAAATATGTCCACATGTTTAGAGATAGAGGTGTCGATAAAATAAAATACAGACATGAGGGCATCATGATTATTCTCATAACAGCAACATATATGGATATTGTCATATGATTTCGTATGCTCAAGTAATAATCTATTCACAATGCAAAGCATGAATCAGAAACATTATTGAGAACTAACAAACTATAATCTCAGTCATTGAAGCAATTGCAATTTATCATAACATCAGAAAGAGTCTATGTCAGAGCTTTCTAGCAAGTCCGCATACTCAACTATCATTTAGTCTTTCATAATTGCTAACACTCACGCAATACTTGTGGTTACGGAGTTTTAATCAGACACAGAGAAAGATAGGAGCTTATAGTTTCGCCTCCCAACCTTTTACCTCAAGGGTATTGTCAACAATAATAATTCATGCTAACCCACATCTAATTATATATATATATATATATATATCAGGATCTTTCCAACATCCTGTGCTTGCCAAAGGATAAAATGTAAAAAGGAAAGGTGAAGATCACCATGACTCTTGCATAAGTAGAAGGTAATAATAAAAGATAGGCCCTTCGCAGAGGGAAGCAGAGGTTGCCATGCGCTTTTATGGTTGGATGCACAAAATCTTAATGCGAAAGAACGTCACTTTATATTGCCACTTGTGATATGAACCTTTATTATGCAGTCTGTCGCTTTTATTTCTTCCACATCACAAGATCGTATAAAGCTTATTTCCTCCACACTAATCAATCATACATATTTAGAGAGAGCAATTTTTATTGCTTGCACCGATGACAACTTACTTGAAGGATCTTATTCAGTCCATAGGTAGATATGGTGGACTCTCATGGCAAAACTGGGTTTAAGGGTTTTTGGAAGCACAAGTAGTATCTCTACTTGGTGCAAAGAATTTTGCTAGCATGAGGGGGAAAGGCAAGCTCAACATGTTGGATGATCCATGACAATATACTTTATTTCAGATATAAGAAAACATAACCCATTACGTTGTCTTCCTTGTCCAACATCAACTCTTTAGCATGTCATATTTTAATGAGTGCTCACAATCATAAAAGATGTCCAAGATAGTATATTTATATGTGAAACCTCTCTTTCTTTATTACTTCCTATTAATAGCAATGATGACCAAAGCTATGTTTGTCAACCCTCAACAATTTTTAATCATCATACTCTTTCTATGTGAAGTCATTACTCTCCATAAGATCAATATGATCTCTTTGTTTCTTTTTATTATTTTCTCTTTTCTTTTATTCACTCAAGATCATAGCAAAATAATCAAGCCCTTGACTCAACACTAATCTTTATTATATAACTCACGGACTCGATTACCTAAAGGGATCATAAAGCAAAACTCAAAACTAGATCATACCAAAACTTTATTCTACTAGATCAAGATACTACTAATAGGATCGAACTAAGAAAAACGGTAAAGATAGGAGTGTGATGGTGATACGATACCGGGGCACCTCCCCCAAGCTTGGCAGTTGCCAAGGGGAGTGCCCATACCCAGGTGATTATATCTCCTTCCTCAGAAGTGGTGGTGATGGGGTTGTTGATGAGGTAGGCTTGTCGTCCATCTTCCAAGGCATGGGCTCACCATCATAGAAGGATGATCGAGTCTCCGGGATCCTCAAATCTGCAGCCAAACTCATTCTTTTGAATCTATATTTATACTCACAGTTTTGGTTCTGCAGGTCATAGATTTGGGCTTGGAGGTGCTTGATTTTCTCGTGGAGCTTGAAGATGGCCTCCCCAATGTCCTTGGCATCCAACTTGTGGTTTTTGGTGAACTCCGCGATCATCATGTGATTGGAGTCGAGTCCACGCTCCACCATATCCTGGCACTTGAAAACTTGTTGCTCCATTGCCTCGAGCCTTGTCTCCACGCTTCCGGTCTTCCTCGGTCCCTCAACATCGCGGATGTGCAGCACCCCCTCATGCATCTCAATGGTTTGAGGGTGTTGCAGCACCTCCGTGAGGTAGGGATTGATGACCTTCTTGAAGAACTTGTCCTTGGGGGCACTTGGAGACGTCATGATGATCTAGGTCTGTCAGAAAAACAGCTCGAAACAAGAACAGATGATATTTGCGCGATACAGGAATCAAAACCTTCGGGAGATTATCTAGTGAATTTTTACCGACCAAAATACGTATCGTGCAAGAAAACGGAGTCCGGAGAGCGCACGAGGTGCCCACGAGGCAGGGGGCGCGCCCAGGGGGTAGGGCGCGCTCTCCACCCTCGTGGAGGCCTCGTGTCCTTCCCGGACTACTTCTTATTTTTCTATTTTTCTAAATATTCCAAAACGGAGAAAAATTGCCTTTAGAACTGTTTTGGAGTCGGTTTACTTACCGTACCACATACCTATTCCTTTTCGGAGTCTGAAGCGTTCCGGAAAGTATCCCTTATCTATTCCTCCGGGGTTACGGTTTCAATAACATTGGTTTCAACATTTATGGGATTACCTGAGATATAATGTTTAATTCTTTGACCGTTCACCACCTTCGGATTTGTGCCTTCGAAGTTGTTGATTTTTATGGCACCGGAACGATAGACCTCCTCGATAACGTAAGGGCCTTCCCATTTAGAGAGAAGTTTTCCTGCAAAAAATCTTAAACGGGAGTTGTATAGCAATACATAATCACCTACATTAAACTCACGCTTTTGTATCCTTTTGTCATGCCATCTTTTAACTTTTTCTTTAAACAATTTGGCATTCTCATAGGCTTGGGTTCTCCATTCATCAAGTGAGCTAATGTCAAATAACCTCTTCTCACCAGCAAGTTTGAAATCATAATTGAGCTCTCTAATAGCCCAATAAGCCTTATGTTCTAGTTCCAGAGGCACGTGACATGCTTTTCCATAAACCATTTTATACGGAGACATACCCATAGGATTTTTATATGCAGTTCTGTAGGCCCATAATGCATCATCCAGTTTCTTGGACCAATTCTTTCTAGATCTATTAACAGTCTTTTGCAAAATTAATTTGAGCTCTCTGTTGCTCAATTCTACTTGACCACTAGACTGCGGTGATAAGGAGATGCAATTCTATGATTAACATCATACTTAGCAAGCATTTTACGAAAAGCACCATGAATAAAATGTGAACCACCATCAGTCATTAAATATCTAGGGACTCCAAACCTCAGAAAAATAACTTCTTTAAGCATCTTAATAGAAGTGTTATGATCAGCACTACTAGTTGGAATAGCTTCTACCCACTTACTAACGTAATCAACAGCAACTAAAATATGTGTGTATCCATTGGAGGTAGGAAAAGGTCCCATATAATCAAAGCCCCAAACATCAAATGGTTCAATAACAAGTGAATAATTCATAGGCATTTCTTGACGTCTACTAATATTACCAATTCTTTGACATTCATCACAAGATAAAACAAACTTACGAGCATCCTTGAAGAGAGTAGGCCAATAAAAACCGGATTGCAATACCTTATGTGCAGTTCTGTCTCCAGCGTGGTGTCCTCCATAAGCCTCGGAGTGACACTTGCGTAGGATCTGTTCCTGTTCATGCTCAGGTACACAACGTCTAATAACACCATCTACTCCTTCTTTATAAAGATGTGGGTCATCCCAGAAGTAATGTCTTAAATCATAGAAAAACTTTTTCTTTTGTTGGTATGTGAAACTAGGTGGTATGAATTTAGCAACGATGTAATTAGCATAATCAGCATACCATGGAGTAGTACGAGAAGCGTTTATGACATTTAATTGTTCATCAGGAAAGCTATCATCAATAGGTAGTGGGTCATCAAGAACATTTTCTAACCTAGATAAGTTGTCTGCAACGGGGTTCTCAGCTCCCTTTCTATCAATAATATGCAAATCAAATTCTTGTAACAAGAGAACCCATCTAATAAGTCTAGGTTTAGCATCTTTCTTTTTCATAAGGTATTTAATAGCAGCATGATCAGTGTGAATAGTTACTTTAGAATCAACAATATAAGGTCTAAACTTATCACAAGCAAATACAACTGCTAAGAATTCTTTTTCGGTAGTAGCATAATTTCTCTAAGCATTGCCTAGAGTCTTACTAGCATATTGGATAACATTTAATTTCTTATCAACTCTTTGCCCTAGAACAGTACCTACAACATAATCACTAGCATGACACATGATTTCAAAGGGTAAATTCCAATCAAGTGGTTGAACAATGGGTGCAGAGATCAATGCTTTCGTAAGTATTTCAAATGCTTCTACACAATCATCATCAAAGATAAATGGTATATCTTTTTGCAATAAATTAGTCAGAGGCCGAGAAATTTTGGAGAAGTCCTTAATGAACCTCCTATAAAAACCGGCATGACCAAGGAAACTTCTTATACCTTTGATGTCCTTGGGACATGGCATCTTTTCAATAGCATCAACCTTGGCTTTATCAACCTCAATACCTCTTTCAGAAACTTTATGCCCCAAGACAATACCTTCATTAACCATAAAGTGGCACTTCTCCCAGTTCAAGACAAGATTAGTTTCTTCACATCTCTGCAAAACTCGATCAAGGTTGCTCAAGCAATCATCAAAAGAGGATCCATAAACGGAGAAATCGTCCATGAAAACCTCACAAATCTTTCACAAAAGTTAGAGAATATCGCCATCATGCATCTTTGAAAGGTAGCAGGTGCGTTACATAAACCAAAAGGCATACGTCTATAAGCAAAAGTTCCGAAAGGGCAAGTAAAAGTGGACTTTGATTGATCATCGGCTGACACAGGTATTTGAGAGAAACCAGAATAACCATCTAGAAAGCAAAAATGCGTATGTTTGGATAATCTTTCTAGCATTTGATCGATGAAAGGTAAGGGGTAATGATCTTTTTTAGTAGCTTTATTTAATTTGCGGAAATCAATTACCATTCTATAACCTGTATAATTCTTCGCGGAATCAATTCATCTTTATCATTAGGAACGACGGTAATACCTCCCTTCTTAGGAACACAATGGACAGGACTTACCCACTGACTATCAGCAACGGGATAAATTATACCTGCCTCAAGGAGCTTTAGTATTTCCTTTCTTACCACTTCTTTCATTTTAGGATTCTGCCGTCGTTGGTGATCATGAACTGGTTTGGCATCTTTCTCCAAATTTATTTTATGTTGACATAGAGTGGGACTAATGCCCTTAAGATCATCAAGAGTACATCCAATAGCAGCACGGTGCTTCTTCAGAGTTTTCAATAATCTCTCTTCTTCATGCTCTGAAAGGTTATCACTAATAATAACAGGATATATCTTTTTCTCATCAAGATAAGCATATTTAAGAGTATCAGGTAACGGTTTAAGCTCAAATACGGGATCACCCATGGGTGGAGGAGGATCCCCTAGGATTTCAACAGGCAAATTGTGTTTCAGGATGGGTTCCTGTTTAAAGAATACTTCATCTATTTCCCTTCTTTCATTCATAAACATATCATTTTCATGGTCTAGCAAATATTGTTCTAAAGGATCACTAGGAGGTACGGCAACAGAAGCAAGACCAATAATTTCATCTTTACTAGGCAATTCCTCTTCACGGTGTTGTCTACGAAATTTAGAGAAATTAAACTCATGAGACATATCACCCAAACCAATTGTAACGACATCCTTTTTGCAGTCTATCTTAGCATTAACAGTGTTCAAGAAGGGTCTACCAAATATAATGAGGCAAAAGCTATCTTGTGGGGAACCGAGAATAAGAAAATCAGCAGGATATTTAGTTTTCCCACACAGGACTTCAACATCTCTAACAATTCCCATTGGTGATATAGTATTTCTATTGACAAGTTTAATTGTGACATCAATATCTTCTATCTCAGCAGGTGCAATATCATGCATAATTTCTTTGTATAAGTCAAAAGGTATTGCACTAGCACTAGCACCCATATCACACAAGCCATGATAACAATGATCTCCTATTTTAACAGAAATAGCAGGCATGCCTACCACAGGTCTATGTTTATCTTTAGCACAAGGTTTAGCAATTCGAGCAGTTTCATCGCAGAAATAAATAACATGCCCATCAATATTATCAGACAGGAGATCTTTAACAATAGCAATATTAGGTTCAACTTTAACTTGCTCAGGAGGTGTATAGGTTCTAATATTGCTTTTACGAACCACAGTTGAAGCTTTAGCATGATCTTTTATCCTAACAGGAAAAGGTGGTTTCTCAACATAAGCAGTAGGAACAATAGGATCATTATAAGTGATAGTCTTTTCTTCAACTTTAATAGGTGCAGCTACTTTTACTTCTATGGGAGGATGATATTTAAACCACTTCTCCTTAGGGAGATCAACATGAGTACCAAAAGATTCACAAAAAGAAGCTACTATCTTAGAGTCAAGTCCATGTTTAGTGCTAAATTTACGGAAAACATCGGTATCCATAAAAGATTTAACACAATCAAACTTAGGTCTCATACCTGACTCCTTACCTTCGCTGAGGTCCCAATCTTCAGAGTTGCGTTTAATTCTTTCCAATAAATCCCATTTGAATTCAATAGTCTTCATCATAAAAGAGCCACCACAAGAAGTATCGAGCATGGTGCGATTGTTATCAGAAAGCCGAGCATAAAAAATTTGAATAATTATTTCTCTTGGGAGCTCATGATTGGGGCATGAATATAACATTGCTTTAAGCCTCCCCCAAGCTTGAGCGATGCTTTCTCCTTTGCGAGGCCAAAAATTATATATATAATTATGATCACGATGAACAAGATGCATAGGATAAAACTTCTGATGAAATTCCAATTTCAATCGTTTGTAGTTCCATGATCCCATATCATCACATAGCCTATACCATGTCAATGCATCTCCCTTCAAACATAAAGGGAAGACCTTCTTCTTAATAACATCATCGGGCACACCTGCAAGCTTAAATAATCCACAAACTGCATTGTTCCGTCTCCTGCAAAAGGCTTAGCTAGCAGTTTTTCTATCATACCCGAAGGAATCTCAAAGTAGACATTTTCATCTTCAGTAGGTTCAGTAGGTTGAGGAGCAACTCTTTGCTCTACTGGTCTGGTGAAGATACCCCAAACAAGCCCCTCAGAGGATTACTTTCCATAGTAACAAGTGATAGTAAATTTCAGCACACTATATAAATTTTTCCTTACCAAATTCCACCTACCAAAGGCGCTTCACTCCCCGGCAACGGCGCCAGAAAAGAGTCTTGATGACCCACAAGTATAGGGGATCTATCGTAGTCCTTTCGATAAGTAAGAGTGTCAAATCCAACGAGGAGCAAAAGGAAATGATAAGCGGTTTTCAGCAAGGTATTCTCTGCAAGCACTGAAATAATAGGTAACAGATAGTTCGGTGATAAGATAATTGGTAACGAGCAACAAGTAACGAAAGTAAATAAAGTGCAGCAAGGTGGCCCAATCCTTTTTGTAGCAAAGGACAAGCCTGGACAAACTCTTATATAGGGAAAAGCGCTCCCGAGGACACATGGGAATTATCGTCAAGCTAGTTTTCATCACGTTCATATGATTCGCGTTCGATACTTTGATAATTTGATATGTGGGTGGACCGGTGCTTGGGTGCTGCCCTTACTTGGACAAGCATCCCACTTATGATTAACCCCTATTGCAAGCATCCGCAACTACAAAATAAGTATTAAGGTAAACCTAACCATAGCATGAAACATGTGGATCGAAATCAGCCCCTTACGAAGCAACGCATAAACTAAGGTTTAAGCTTCTATCACTCTAGCAACCCATCATCTACTTATTACTTCCCAATGCCTTCCTCTAGGCCCAAATAATGGTGAAGTGTCATGTAGTCGACGTTCACATAACACCACTAGAGGAGAGACAACATACATCTCATCAAAATATCGAACGAATACCAAATTCACATGACTACTATTAGCAAGACTTCTCCCATGTCCTCAGGAACAAACGTAACTACTCACAAAGCATATTCATGTGCATAATCAGAGGAGTATTAATATGCATATAGGATCTGAACATATGATCTTCCACCAAATAAACCAACTAGCATCAACTACAAGGAGTAATCAACACTACTAGCAACCTATAGGTACCAATCCCAGACTTAGAGACAAGAATTGGATAAAAGAGATGAACTAGGGTTTGAGAGGAGATGGTGCAGGTGAAGATGTTCATGGAGATTGCCCTCTCCCGATGAGAGGAGCGTTGGTGATGACGATGGCGATGATTCCCCCTCCCGGAGGGAAGTGTCCCCAGCAGAACAGCTCTGCCGGAGCCCTAGATTGGTTCCGCCAAGGTTCCGCCTCGTGGCGGCGGAGTCTCGTCCCGAAAGCTTGATTATTATTTTTCTTCGGACGAAAGACTCATATAGCAGAAGATGGGCACCGGAGGGCCAACAGGGGGCCCATGAGGCAGGGGCGCGCCAAGGGGGGTAGGGCGCGCACCCACCCTCGTGGCCAGGGTGTGGGCCCCCTCTAGTATTTCTTCCGCTCAGTATTTTTTATTATTTTCAAAAATGACTCTCGTGGAGTCTCAGGACTTTTGGAGTTGTGCAGAATAGGTCTCTAATATTTGCTCCTTTTCCAGCACAGAATTCCAGCTGCCGGCATTATCCCTCCTTATGTAAACCTTGTAAAATAAGAGAGAATAAGCATAATTATTGTGACATAATGTGTAATTTTTTTTAGAACGAAGACGCTAGGAGCGTCCGACTTTAATTTAATAAAGCCCACGACATAGGCAGCGTAACAGACAATGTTAGGACCTCGAACACGAGCACGGAGGCTCAAACATAAGTTTTGAACCAGAGCATGGAGGGTCAGACCACGATGGCGCGAAGGCGCACTAGTCTAGACCAGGCCAGCAATAGCACGCAGCAAGGCAAAATACAGGCCCGGAGGCAGAGCATAGAGCACGCAGGCTCGCTCGCAAGACAAAAGGGCCACTTCACGGCGCAGAGGTGGCAGATGGCTCCCTAGCCAAAACGTAGATCTGACGAAGGCGATCTTGGGCGAGTTTCAGTTTTTCAGCATCCTTGCGCTTCGCCAACGGACTCCACTGCTGTAGAAGAAGGTTGCATTTGTAGATTATGTTAGCAGGGTGAGATGGGAAGATACCCTCGATAGCTAGTTTGTTCCTAGTGAGCCAGACTGCCCAGGTCAAGGCGCCGAAACAGCTCCAGAGTACTCGGTTGTTGCCACCGTGAAACGAGCCTACTATGGAAGCGAGGTCAGACGCTGACCGGGGATCCCAGGAGGAGTTGGCCGCTGCACGAACGGTGCTCCAAGCAAAACGTGCCAGAGGACATCGGAAAAAACATGGGTCGCGTCCTCCAGGACGTTACATATCGCACACAGGCCGGTCGACGGCCCATTGCGTTTGGCGACGTTAGCCGAAGTGGGCAGTCTATTGCGGAACAGTTGCCAGAAAAACACCTTAATCTTAAGCGGAAGGCGCGCGTTCCACAAGCCCTTTGGCATCTGGAAGGATGGGCCCTGGCATAGCTTACGGTAAAGAGACTTGACCGAAAACTTGCCAGACAGGGTGAGAGCCCAGGTGACTGTGTCCGCCGTCGACGACAGCCAGACCGGCGCAATGGAATCAAGCAATTCCGTTAGGTGTGTTTGTTCTACTTGCGATAACTCCCTCCGGAAATGTAGTGCCGGAGGGGAAGAGGCAAGCGCCGTGGCAACTGTGATCTCCGGGTTGACAGCCAGAGTATAGAGGTTCTGGAAATTGACCCAGAGGGGTTGGGCTCCCACCCAGTGGTCTAGCCAGAAGCGAGCCGAGCGTCCATTACCAATGGAGAACTTGACTCCCTGAGCGAAAGCTGGCCGGACATAATGTGTAATAACATCCCATAATGCAATAAATATCGATATAAAAGCATGATGCAAAATGAACGTATCACTGTCCATGGCAGTGCTGAGGCACCGACATTCGTCTGCAACCGACAATGCTCCCCAAGGCGCCTCCGCCCGACTGCACTATGTACCATCACTTTGCCTTGGCGTTCAACCCTTCCACCAAGGAGCACAAGCTGTCCAGGTTCTCCTTGTACTACGTGGACCAGAGCGTGTGCACCTTGGACGGTGCTGCAGGGGGCGGTGGATGGCGCCAGCGTTCGTATAGCTCTGAGTGTCCTCTGTTGCGCACCTTGTCCCCGGTGCTCGTGCAAGGAAAACTCTACTTGGTCACCACTGGCCGTACAGGCCCGGGCCAGCGCCTGAACCCTGATGTGCTACAAGGACTATGAGGTCTTGTACAAACATGACACGAGAGGACGCTCGCCGGAGCCATCTCCGGACGCTGATTGTCCGCAATGTGACCGGCGAATCCAGCTGCCGGCAACGCCGTCCAACTGCCAATGGAACATCTTCGTGGGTTATCGCCCCAGCCTGCTCTCGCCTCTCACCTTGGGACTGCCGCCGTCCTCTTGGGACGGTGAGGAGAAAAGACAAAAATTCGAGCATGCCTTGTTGCTTACACTAGAGTGAGTCACACCAAAGGAAGCATCACGCATACATGATGGCAATCATTAATTCTCAACTAGTGCATGATCGATCTGAACATTCATGGTTGCTTCCTTATTATTATTATTTTGCTTTCGAGAAACTAGCTTCCTATTGGGCCTGGGCGGTATGTTTGGTTTGTGAATTGCCAATGGAGTTGTTGGAACTTGGCAAGAAGATTGCTGCAGTAATCTACAAGTGGGTACACTGTCCTCTAAGTGATAAAAAATATTGTGGTAGATACCCCCTCCGTCAAGAAAAACATGTCGCGCTGGCTTTTTTGCAAAAAAAAAAACATCTATAAAAAATTGCTGCAGCACAATCTACAAGAAGTTTGCTGCAGCACAATCTACAAGAAGTTTGCTGCAGCACAATCTACAAGAAGTTTGCTGCAGCATGGAGTATTATCTATGATTCTATGTTACATGTTTGCTGTTCCTATTGGCAGACATTAAAACCGCTCATTTAGAACACTACTTACTTTGGTGATCTAAAGCTTTTATATTTATCTACGAACGGATTATGTCACATGCTTTGGTGTTCCTAGCAGACGTTAAAACCGCTCCATGGATGGGACCGACAGGTACGGCACCCCTTAAACGTTAATATTTACTGCCAGAATGGTTCCGTGGTTTCTCACAAGCCACAGACAGATAAAGAAACAGGGAACCACAAAGGGCACCCCATAACAAAAGTTCTTAGGGCAACATACAAAAAAATCTTCACAAACCATCACATTCACACATTCAGCCATCTCCCACAGCCTAGCTTCCTTGCATACTGACAACATCCATGCTCTGAACCCCATCAAATCCATAGTGTCATCCTCTCCCGTCTCATCACTAGCATTGCAATCAAGCTTCTCTTCTTCCCCCTTGAATTGTTCTGGCTGGGATCTCTCTCATCCATCTCTCTATCCTAATTTAAGTTGTCAAAATTCAGCTTATCCAGTGCCCTTTCTTTGGACCTCCCTTATAACAGTCTTTCTTTCTTTCTCAACATCATTTCGTCCAAGCTCATCCTCCATTTTCCTGGCAAAACTGGCTTGACTTGACTGGACCTCTTCCAAACTATGACCATTTTTTACTTCTTCCATTGCAAGTACCTTAACTTCCACGCACATGAAAATAACAATTTTCTCTCTCCCTGCTCATTTATGTATATTTTAGGATCTATCTCATTTCCACCGTGCTACAAATTCTTGGATCACTTTCCATCTAGATTAGTTAACTCAAAGCAGTCAGTCTAGTATGTACATTGCATTGTGAAGGTGGCAGGTGGCAATGTCTCGTGGTTTGGATGCCAGGGCGGCCGGTTGGCTCTCCAGTAGGCACCATGGCGGCGGTGGTGTATATTCCCCTTGTCGTGTGGGCGGTGAGAGGCATAGCGGTGGGTGGATCGTGTCAAGCATTGTATTCTACGGTGTTTGTATAAACCGTATGTTGCTATATGGCATGCATGTTATGTGTAACCGAAGGATAGGATAGGTAGGGCTGTTGAGATTGCTTAGCTAAGTTTCTTGTAGATCAATCCACAGCCCTAACCACCTAACCTCTTTGTAATCTTTGCCTCTATATAACACGTACGCGTCCCTGCTTAATTGCATACGCTTTAGCCTCAAGTTTCACATGGTATCAGAGCCAATCTCTTCCAACGCATCTAGGTCATGTCATCCTCCTCCTCACCCATCGCCATGGCCTCCCCCTCCCTCGCATCCCTTGGGCATACCATCACCGAGAAACTGACCAGGGAAAACTTCCTGGTATGGAAGGCGCAAGTCCTGCCACACATCAAAGCGGCAGGCATGATGGGCTACCTTGATGGATCGCGCAAGGAGCCGGACGCCGTTCTTCTCACGGAGAGGGACATCGCCGACGGGAAGAAGGAAACCGTCACCACGCTGAACCCCGAGCACGCCGTCTGGGAAACGCAGGATCAACATGTGCTTACGTTCTTGATTGCATCTCTTTCTCGTGATGTTCTCATGCAAGTCTTGAACCATACCACTTCTGCTGGCATCTGGCAAGCTTTGGTGCAAAGCTTTTTATCGCGATCTAGTGCACGTACTCTCCAGCTTCGGTCTGCCCTAGGTAACACACGCAAGGGGGACATGTCGGCTGCAGCCTACTTCACCAAGATGAAGGACATTGCTGATGAACTCGCAGCCGCTGGGAAGCCTCTTGGAGAAGACGATCTCGTCGACCAAATTCTTCAGGGCCTGGTGCACGAACCAGACTACAACGGCTTTGTCTCGGCTATCTCCACGCGCGCTGCCACGGACCAACATATCGGGCTCACTGAGCTCTTCTCGTTGCTCCTGGCGGCTGAAGGCCGCATCGCCGCTCAGCAGGCGGCGTTCTCCCCGAACCACTCCGCCAACCTTGCGTCGCGCGGCGGCGGCCGTGGCGGCAACTACAGTCGTGGAGGCGGCAGTAGTGCCGGCGGCTGTGGACGTGGCGGCTACAACAACAACTCCGGGCCACCACGCTACAACGACAACTCCAGCGGTGGCTCCTCTGGTGGTGCGCCGCGCAACCAGGGTGGTGACCGCGGTGACCACGAACGCTGTCAAATCTGCAAGGAGGAGGGCCATGGGGCGTGGCGTTGCAGAAAGCGCTACGACAAGAGCTACAACAACAACGTCCGCAACCCCGCTGGTGGTGGTGGTCGCGCAAGCAATGGCGGCGGAGGTGGCGGCGGCGGCGGCCAATCTCGCGCTGCCAATGTAGCTCACTCCTATGGCGTGGATACCAATTGGTATCTTGACACCGGCGCTACAGATCACATCACCGGCGAGTTAGAGAAACTGACCGTCCGTGATCGCTACACCGGGAACGAACAAATTAACACTGCTAGTGGTCAAGGTATGGACAGTTTTTTCCATTCCCTCTGGCTCCTTGAATTTAAACAACATCCTTCATGTCCCTAGTGCCGAACAGAGTCTTCATTCTGCTTATCAGCTTATGAAAGATAATGATGTGTTTATTGAGCTTCACCCTGAAACTTTTCTTGTCAAGGATCAGGCTACCCGGAGAACCATTCTTCAAAACAAGAGTAAATGGCGTTTGTTTCCTGTTACTAGTCGGCAAGGTGATCCTCAACGTCAAGTGCTTGTAGCAACTACACCATCCACATCTCGGTGGCACAAGCGTTTAGGGCATCCCTCCCTTCCGGTAGTTCAGAAAATTCTTCGAGATTTTCATCTTCCTGTGTCAAATAAACAAGACCATTTTTTGGTTTGCGATGCATGTCAGATGGCCAAGATCCATCAGCTACCTTATTCCCATTCCAATAGTGAGTCCAAAGCTCCTTTAGAGCTTATTTATTCAGATGTTTGGGGTCCTGGACCCGTCTCTGTAGGCAGACAAAAGTACTACGTTAGTTTTATTGATGATTTCAGCAAGTTTAGTTGGATCTATTTGCTCAAAAATAAATCTGATGTGTTTGAGAAATTTCACCTCTTTCAAGCACATGTTGAACGTCTTTTCAATCGTAAAATTCTCGCTATGCAAACAGACTGGGGAGGTGAATACCAAAAGCTCAACCCTTTTTTGAGCGCATTGGCATTTCTTACCATGTCTCTTGCCCTCATGCCCATCAACAGAATGGAGCTGCAGAAAGAAAACACAGACACATCGTGGAAGTTGGTCTCTCCCTTTTGGCCCATGCGTTCATGCCACTAAAGTTTTGGGACGAAGCGTTCCTCACAGCTGTCTACCTTATCAATTGTGTTCCTAGTCGTGTTATTAAAAATCAAACTCCTCTAGAACGTCTCTTTGGAACCAAACCAGACTACACTTTCCTTTGCATTTTGGGTGCGCTGTGTGGCCCAACTTACGCCCTGTCAACAAGCACAAGGTTGAGTTTCGCTCTAAGCAATGCACTTTTTTGGGTTATAGTAGTCTTCACAAGGGGTACAAATGTCTTGATATCTCTTCCGGGCGTGTCTATATCTCTCGCGACGTTGTTTTGGACGAACAAGTCTTTCCCTTTGCTAAACTTCATTCAAATGCCGGTGCACAACTCCGCAAAGAACTTGTTCTTTTACCATCTCATCTTCTGCCACCTAATTTTCTCCAAGGAGTGGATGCAGCTGCAGGACCTATGTCTATATCTAATACTCTTGATGATCATTCTGCTAAAAGTGTGCAGGAAACAGGCCAAGAAATCAATGAAGAAATAGGTGAAAATGATCTTGATTTTATGCAGCCAGGATCACATGCTGCAGAGGATCCGGACGCAGCCCTCGGAGCGGATTCGGGCGGGAGTATCTCCTCGGGATCGCTCCCTGACGCAGCAGCAGTGCAATCTGCCCCGGGATCCGCATCGCCAGACGCGTCAGGCGGGCGGCCAGGCGGGCCCCCTGGCGCGCTGTCTCCCGGTCGGCTGACACCCGCGTCTGGGCTAGGCGGGCCAGCCCCACACACCTCTGGTCGGCCAGGCGGGCCACCCCCTCGTGCTCCTGGTCAGGCCGCTCCTGCGGCTCCGCGCGACCCACGTGGCGGCTCGAGTGCGGGCTCGGACGCGCCTCTCCGCCGCTGCAATCTCCAGCATCCAGCCCGGATCTGCCAACTGGCAGTTCGCCACGGGCGGCAGCGCCGCATCTCACTGACCCGTCCCAGGTATCTGCCTCAGGATCGGCTGTGGTCGGCTTGGGATCTTTTGTGGCTGCCGCTGACTCTGCCAACTCTGCTTCACAAAACCGCCTGCAAATTCAATCTGATCAACCTGCTCCGCCTCCTCCTGTGCGCTTGCAAACCAGGTCACAAAGTGGTATTATCAAACCTAAAGTTTATAAGGATGGATGTGTCCGTTGGAGCTCTTTTTGTGCTGCAGGTGAACCAAAGAATGCACGTGAAGCACTTGGTGATCTGAAGTGGAAAAAGGCCATGGAAGAGGAATACTTGGCACTCATGGAGAACAAAACCTGGCGTTTGGTTCCACCATTCAGGGGTAGCAATGTCATTGACTGCAAATGGGTGTATAAAATCAAGAGGAGGTCTGATGGCATCATTGGCAAGTACCAGGCTCGTTTGGTTGCCAAAGGTTTCAAACAAAGGTATGGACTTGGCTATGAGGACACTTTCAGTACTGTAGTAAAGGCTGTCACCGTTAGGTTAATTCTCTGAGTTGCAGTCTCTAGAAACTGGTGCATTCGACAACTAGATGTAAAGAACACGTTTTTGCATGGTGTTCTGGAAGAGGAAGTTTTTATGAGGCAACCCCCTGGGTATGAAAGTTCAAGCTCACCACATCATGTTTGCGAGCTTGAAAAAGCTCTATATGGTTTGAAACAGGCACCCTGAGCTTGGTACTCCCGGTTGTATTCCAAGTTACAGTCTCTTGGGTTTGTTGCATTAAAAGGAGATACCTCGTTGTTCTTCTATCGTCGGCATGGCATTATCATCTTCGTGCTTATTTATGTTGATGATATTGTTGTTACAAGCTCCTCTCCTACAGCAGTTGAGTCTCTTCTTAAGGACCTGCGTATGGATTTTGCACTCAAAGATTTAGGGCTTCTGCATTTTTTTCTTGGCATTGAGGTGAAGCCGGTTGCAAGTGGTATTTTGCGGTCACAAGAGAAGTATGTCCAAGAAATTCTTCAGCGCATTGGGATGAAAGGTTGCGAACCTTCATCTACACCTCTGGCTCTCTCTGAGAAACTGTCACTTCATGATGGAGAACTACTTGCACCAGATGAATCCACTCGGTACAGGAGTGTGGTGGGAGCGCTATAGTATCTTACCTTGACTCGGCCAGATATTTCTTCTGCAGTTAATAAGGTCTGTCAGTTCTTGCATGCTCCCACTTCTGTTCATTAGACTGCAGTCAAAAGGATCCTCAGATATCTTCAAGGGACGCCAGGACTTGGACTCAAACTTTGCAAATCTGACTCCATGCTTGTAAGTGCTTTTTCTGATGTTGATTGGGCAGGCTGTCCTGATGACAGACGATTCACAGGAGGTTTTGCAGTCTTCCTTGGAAGTAATTTAGTGTCCTGGAGTGCTCGCAAGCAAGCTACTGTTTCCAGGTCCAGCACGGAGGCTGAGTATAAAGCCTTAGCTAATGCAACTGCTGAAGTTATTTGGGTACAGAATATGTTGACAGAGTTGGGTCTTCATCATCCTCGAGCTGCATCACTTTGGTGTGATAATCTTGGTGCCACGTATTTGACTGCTAATCCTGTTTTTCATGCTCGAACAAAGCATATAGAGATCGACTATCACTTTGTTCGTGAACGGGTAGCAAATAAACTACTCAATGTTCGGTTTGTTCCTACAGGCGATCAGGTTGCAGATGGGTTTACTAAACCCCTATCTTTGAGGCAGCTAGAAGCTTTTCGACACAATCTCAACTTAGATAAGTTATGATTGAGGGGTAGTGTCAAGCATTGTATTCTACGGTGTTTGTATAAACCGTATGTAGCTATATGGCGTGCGTGTTATGTGTAACCGAAGGATATGATAGGTAGGGCTATTGAGATTGCTTAGCTAAGTTTCTTGTAGATCAATCCACAGCCCTAACCACCTAACCTCTTTGTAATCTTTGCCTCTATATAACACGTACGCGTCCCTGCTTAATTGCATACGCTTTAGCCTCAAGTTTCACAGATCGGGTGCGCTCTTTGTTTCTGATTGGGGCGGCGCCCCGATCCGGATCTGGGATCTGAACTCGTTGCGCTTTGGCGCCAACGATGCAAAGGCCCGTGGGTGCCGCTATCTTCTTGAAGACGTCGTTGTGGTGCTCCTATCGATGTCTGGGTTCCAGATGATGACCTTTGTCCGTCATGGACACAACAGTGGCGACGCTTCACGCCGTTATCCCTCCTGAGGGTGTTGTCATGGAGTTTAGGTGTGTTAGGGAGTAGTGTGACGTTGTTTCCCACTTGGCCTATTTTATCTTTCGGTAGCATAGGCGTTTCCGCTGTTGTGCTCCGATTACCTTAGGACCGGCTTTGTAAGAGGGTCATTAACCAAAAAGAATACATAGATGATTAACCAAAACTTCATTAGTTAGCTTTTTTGCAATTTGAATGAACAGATGGTTGCACATTAATTGGGAAACGATCACGTACGGATTCAGATTGAGTTTGTGATCAATCTATGTCGGCGACTCGTTGTAATCGATCTATCTATTTCGGTGACTAGT